>NW_007258821.1:28399-39864 GCF_000164805.1 Carlito syrichta
TCTCGAACCCGCGGGCTCAGGCAGTCCACTCACCTCGGCCTCCCAAAGGCACGGGATTACAGGCTGAGCCACCGAGCCCGGCTGCCACTAGCTTTTTAATAAACCTCTTTCCTGACTAATTATGTTTTCTCTGATATTTCCAGCTCTGGATGGATCCCAGATGGGCGTGGTCAATGGGTAAAAGATGAAAATGTTGAGTTTGACTCTGATGAGGAGGAACCCCCTGACCTCCCCTTGGACTGACACCCTCCTTCCCCATGCATTCACAAATAAACTACTATCGGTGCTGGCAACCTAACTTTCCTCAAGTCTGGTTCTTTGTCTGATCTCAGGATTTCAGATCTGTTCATTCTCAGCCTGGACACTCCTTCCCTACAATGTACACGGCTCCCCATACTTCTAACCCCTCCCCCACCTTCTACCAAGCATCATGCCAAGCGTCAGCTGCATGCAGCCCGGTGCCCTATTAATAAGTCTGTCAAAAAGAGGTCTTTGCCCTTCACGTTGTCTGCCTCCTTCCCCACCACCACTCAAAGTCCTTTCCCCTTCAAATCACATGAGGGCTGTAGGCAGGAACTTGGGGCGCCTGGCCACATCTGACAACAGGGCTGAGGCTAAGTACTCTGAAAGCAGGAGACTAAAGGCATTGGTAGGGCCATGGGGAACACCAGAGGAGGGAGCTCCCCCACCTCCCAGTAACCTGAACCTCCCTGCCTGCTGATCCCCAGAGTATAAATAATCCCTTGATGAACTGGCAGTAAACCTTGGGGGTTAGCGCCAAGATTCCCACCCCAAAGCCCAAGGAAGGAGGCAAACAGGGTGGACAGAAGGGCTTTTATTTACAGGAAAAGGGCACAGATGAGGATTTACGTGTCCAGTGCTCCCAGCTCTAGTTGGTAAAGGGAGAGGCAATGTTAACTCTTCTTTTGCTGGCGGCCTATAAGGGAGAAAGAGTAAATATAAGTCCTGGTTCCAGCTCTTGCTTTCTGCAAAGGCAATCTTCTCCTTTCCAGTTCCTTAGCCAGACTCATAAAGTGGTAGTGTCTTAGGTCACCACAAATAAAAATACCATACCTCCAGGTTATTATTATATCTAGCTTCCTTTCCACCTCTCTGCTGGTATATAGAAGGGGGGACCCAACAAAAGCCAGAATCAACTTTTGGAGGATGGGCACCTTGAGTACACTTCCCCTGTTAGGTAAGTGTTCTAGGAACTCATCAGCATTGTTGTCAGCTTCAGTGAATTTTTTTTTTGGAGACTGTTTCAATGCATTTGTCCACTCATGATGGGTGATTTACGAGTGCACTTGCCCATACAGTGCTGAGGATTCAGTTTTTGACAAAAACAGTATGACTCTCGTGCCCTACCCTCCTTACTCACCCAATCTCACCCTGAGAGACTTTTTGTTTCCTCTGGATGAAAGAAGTCCCAATGTGGAAGAGGGAAAACAAAAAACAGAATTGTTTCTTTTGCCTGTGGAAGCTCTGGCAAGTCACCCTGTCTTTTCTCTAATAAACTTTGTTGGAGAATTTTTAAAAAGAAAAAAAAAACCAGCAGAAGCAGTGAGATACATCAAAATCGATGAGTTCAAAAACTGTTTTGAACAGTGGAAAAAATGTCTCAATAGGTGTACTCTCATTGAAGAGTACTTTGAAGGTAACTGAAGTCTAAACGTGTAAGAATAAGGGCACAATATTTTATAAATAAATTCTGGGGTTTTTTGGGTCCCCTCATATTTGGGAGGGACAGGAGGACTTTTTTTTTACCAGCTTTCTGATCACTCATGGGATTTGAACCTCTTGTGAGAGTATCTCTGTGGTAGCACCCCAGGCTGCTTGTCACTAAGTCTGCTTTCAGGAGGCTCCACTGGATTCTACACTTCCTTGCCCTCTCCACATACCATTCTGTAGTTACTCACGTAGTTCATTGTTCCGGGTCATGGCCTGGGCTGCCCGAGCTCGTGGCCCCTGCTGCGTAAAGTGGTAGCCAAAGCGGACAATGGAGGGACACTGCTCTAGCACAGTGGCCATCTCCATCTCCACTGCATCACCAGGCCAATGGCGCTGGGGGAAGGAGAGAAGAAAGCTATCAGCCACCCTCTCTGGGGTGTTCACCATCCAAGACCACCAACCCCTTTGAAAGTCAAACAGGCTTGTGACTCCAGAGTGGGTGAAGAGAGATACTAACTTGGCTCCCCTCAGAGATGATGAAGAGGAGAAGTCAAACAAGATTAAATGAGATAGCTGCCCAGTGGCAGGCTCAGGGAGGAGGCTCAATGAGTATTAGTGGAATGCTAAGACCAGGGGAAGGGCACGCTGACCTGGTTGTCTACACGGAGCTCAGTGAGAGTACTGTTTTCCCGAACTGCCTTCAGCACTGCCATGAGCCCTGTGCTGCTGATGAAGTTGGATTCGATGTTCAGACTCTGGAGGCTATGATTCTCACGCAACATGTCAGCCACCGCCTGGGTAGTAGGGACTTGAGTTAGGATTAGGGGACAGTTTCACAGATGACTGAGGAGAGAAACAGGAGCAAGAGGGAAACATAGCTCTTTGAGAAGTCCTTGAGGAGCTATAAGTGGGGCTAGAGGGAAACAGGAAGGAGGGTGGAGAACAGGGGAAAGCAGAGAGATTAAGTGTGCAGTGGAGCGGGAGCTGGGGGTTGTTACGGTTGCCGCCCTTTGGGATTTTTTTTTCTTTTTTGACTTGGAGTCTCACTCTGTTGTCCAGGCTGGAGTGCAGTGGTACGCTCATGGCCACCGCAGCCTCTACTTGCTGGCCTCGGATGATCCTTCTGCTTCAGCCTTCCAAGCAGCTGGAACTACAGATGCATGCCAGCAAGTCTGGCTAATTTTTGTGATTTATTGTAGAGACAAGGTCTCACCAAGTTGCCCAGGCTGGCCTTGAACTCCCGGGCTCAGGCAATCCTCTCGCCTCAGCCTCTCTAAGTGCTGAGCCACCATGCCTGGCTGCTCTTTGGGATTTGATTTTGGGGCTTCAGAGTTGTGAGTTGTAGGACTGAGGGCAGGAGTCTCCATGAGGACTGTATTAAGAAAGCATGATGGGAGCCAGGCGTGGTGGCTCAAGCATGTAATCCCAGCACTTTGGGAGGCCAAAGCTAAAGGACTGCCAGAGACCAGGGATTTGAGACCAACCTGGGCAACTTACCGAGATCGCATATCTACAATAAATCAAAAAATTAGCTGGGCGTGGTGGCGCACACCTACAGTTCCAACTACTTGGAAAGTTAAAGTGGAAGAATCGCCTGAGCTCAGCAGGTTGAGGCCGGGGTGGCCATGAGCATGTCACTGCACTCTAGCCTGGGCGACAGAATAAGACTCCAGCTCAAAAAAAAAGAAAAAGAAAGCATGATGGGAATAGTACCCCCAGCACAACCCTTTATGAAATTCCTGTCAGAGGAGCTCATAAGGTGTGGGGAGAGGGCTGGGGATGTCAACTAGCTTACATTGGCAATGGGGTCACCACTCCTAGTGGCCACCAGACTGAAGTTCCGAACGTTGGTGTTTGTCTTCAGTGCCTCACACAGCTCAGTTAGCACGGCTATCGGGATGTCCTAACAGAGGGGAATAGGAGATAGTGGGCTAAGGGGCTCGTGTTAGCAGAGTGACCCTGGTGTTACTGTTTGGAGGATGGGAGTCAAATACCTGTATATTATTGAGGTTCACCTCCTCCAGCTCCTTGTCATTGCTTCGAACCCTCTTTAATATCTCCTCAATGTTTGTGGGATTTGGGGGCTCATCTGGCACTGGCTTGTACTTGTCAGGCTGTACCACACCTGGTGGGCAAGGGCAGGAAAGGGAACCCCAACATGTCCCCCATAATCTCCTCCTCATTGGCTCTCATCACTCATACAACATGCCCTCTCCCGGATTCAACTGTTTTACCCCTGGCTAACTTGCCCCAGACTCCGGGACTGCCTGCCCAGAGCACTGGGGATCATGCACGCCAAGCACACTCACTGCTAATGCCTTCGGTGTTGCAGATTTCTCCGCTGCAGAGGGCATCATAGTACTGCTTGTTGCTCATCAGTGTGTACATGCCCAGAATTGCTGCAGAGGGTAAGCAGAGGGGGCACACAGAATGAGGAGAAGGATCTGTTTCGAGTTCCCTGCTACCTCATTTGGAATCAGCTGCATTTTAAAAGCCTGATACCTTCCACTCTTCCAAAGATGTTTCTCCCCTTCCCTCCGCACCAGGGGTTTCTTCCATAAACTGCCCAAGGCAGCAGTTTCTAAAACATGAAGAGGAGGCTAGGTGGCTCAGCCTGTAATCCCAGAACTTTGGGAGGCCAAGGTGAGAGGATTGCCTGAGTCCACAGGTTTGAGACCAGCCTGGGCAACTTGGCGAGACCTAACCTCTACAACAAATAAAAAAATTAGCCCGGTGTGTGGCAGTGCATGCCTGTAGTTCCAGCTACTTGGGAGGCTGAGGTGGAAGGATCGCCTGAGCCCAGCAGGTCGAGGCTGTGGTGGCTGGGAGCATGCCACTGCACTCCAACCTGGGCGACAGGAGATTCCAACTCAAAAAAAGAAACATGAAGAGAAGGCTAAGGAAAGGTCCCTAAATAGCCACTAGAGAGTGAGGAGTCTGCAGAGAACCATGCCTGACTTCAATCAGAATAGTTCCACTTTTATTTGCTCTTAAAATTCCTATAAAATTGCTTGAGATATTAGCTTATTAAGTTTTAAATATGAATGAATATATAAACAAAAAACTTAAACCACTGCCTAATCAGACATCCATGTTCTGGTTCAGGGCCTTCCTCGCTAGTCCCATGTCATGGCTAGGATCCCCTGCCCTGATCCTTCCACCTCCTCAGCTTCCCACAGCTGCCCACCTGCAATATCACACATTTCTGCATCTGTGGCATGCGCCAGTGCCTCCTCCAGCTCAGGCTCCAGGGTGATCTGTTCCTCTGCTGGGATTTCCCTCTTGGGCTGAATATAGGGTTTCCCTGATGGGGAGATGAAGGATGGTTCAGGTAGAGGTCATTTCTCCCAAGATCCTGACCTCCAGCTTCCTTTCCTTCTCCAGGAGGTAGAATTCTGGGTCACTAGGGAACACTGGAAAGCCTGAGTCCTCTATAAGCTCAGGACTCCAGGGTCCTCTGATCTCTTATAAGAACTGTAGTGCATGCTAGGTACATTGGCTCACACCCGTAATCCCAGCAGTTTAGGAGGTGGAGGCGAGAGGGTTGCCTGAGTCCATGGATTTGAGACCAGCCTGTGCAACATGGTGAGACATCTCTACAATAAATCAAAAAATTAGCTGGGTGTGGTGGCGCACACCTGTGGTTCCAGCTACTTGGAAGGCTGAGACAGAAGGATTGCCAGATCCCAGCAGGTCAAGGCTGCAGTGGCTGTGAGCAGTGTGCCACTACACTCCAGCCTGGGTTACAGAGTAAGACTCTGACTCAAGAAAAAAAAAAGAGTGCAAGTGGCCTGTGTCAGGGTACTTGAGTTCCTGGGCAGCTAGGAGCTGGAAGGTGAGAGGGAAACTGGAGGGGGAACATTTGAGACAGTCACTTGGGTTCTATGAGGCATGGATGTCAGGATCTCCATACCCTTCTTCTCGCCTGTGAAGGGCACCAAGTCATCACGCTCTTTGACTTCTAGTGCCTGCTGCTCCAGGTACTGCAAAAGGGCATCTCTGTCCAGTGGCCCCGTTGGACTCTTCTTTGTCTGGTCACGTTGTCTTAGTCCAGCTGGCAGGAGCATGTTCTTAGGGATGAGTTTTGGGGAGCAAGTCAGACCTCACCTCTGACCTGGGGTGCCTCTAGGGCTCCCTAAAATATCTCTAAGTCGGGTGGCTTGTGCCTATAATTAATTATGGCACTTTGAGAGGCCAGGGTGAGAGGATTGCCTGATTTGTATATTTATATACACACACACACACACACACACATACACACACACACACACACACACACACACACACACCCCTTTTCCTTGGCCTTCTTGGAACTCCAGGTCCTGTAGATATCCCTGGTCTCAGTCAGCCCAACGCCTTTCCCAAATGCCTGGGACTACCCCGGCTCTGCGTGCTGGAGCCCCTACCTCAGGGTCCATCTCCTGTAGCTCGCCATCCAGCTGCTCTAGCTCCTCAGGGCTCAGGGTCCTTAGGATCTCATCTTCATCTATGTCTCTGTATTTCTCCAGTTCCTTCTGATATGATGACATGGCGGCCCCCACCCCCTCCCCACTGTGTGGCACTCACAGAGCCTGTAGAACACAGGAAAAGTGGTTGGACAATGAAAAGATGGACATGGACACAGCAGGGACACAGACTAGCCAGGGGGCAGAACATGGAATGGAGAATCTTGAATGGGAAGATGGGAGAAGGTTAGATTGTTTAGAGTTAAAACTAGTGGCTCATGCTTATAATCCTAGTAGTCTGAGAGGCGAGAGGACTGTTTGAGCCCAGCCTGGGCAACATAGTGAGACCTCTACAAAATATCAAGTTAGCCAGGTGTGGTGCTATGCACCTGTAGTCCCAGCTACTCGGGAGGTTGAGGTGGAAGGATCGCCTGAGCCCAGGAGGTCAAGGATACAGTGAGCCATGATCATGCCACAGCACTCCAGCCTGAGCAAGACCCCAAGTCAAAAAAAAGTCTCCTTCTTCCTGCTTCCCCAGCTTCTACCAATCTGGATGGGGATCCTAGGCATCCAAGGTGGGTCTGTCTTCCCACTGTGTGATAGAGAAATCCCAGTGGCACTCCTCTATAACCTCACCCGTCAGTGCCTCACACCCTAGCACAGCTGCTGGAAGCTCTGCCAGCACAGCTGGCCCCATGCCCGGTTCCTATTGAAAGGAGGCAGGGGAGATACACAGAGCTTTGGGAAATTCCTCCACTCTTCCCCATAATCCAGACTGTTTCCTAAACTGGTTACAGAAAGCAAGGAAAACTGGAAGTGGGGGAGTGTGAAGAGATAGGTTCATACCCCACTCTCACATCCTCTTTCATTGTGTGGGATCACAGCTTCACCATCTATGTTTGCCAAAAGTCTAAATCCTTGGGGAAAGCAAGGCTTAGAGAAGCTGGGGGACTTCCAGGAGGGAGAAGGATAGTAAGGCCTCAGGAGAAAAGGACTGAGTTCCCATGAGTTGTCCCTGGCTTTGGATAGGAAGGTGACACCAGACCAATGAATGTAAATGGGGTAAAGTTTCTTTAAAAACAGTGAGAAGATTAAATTTGCAAAATCCTTTACAGTATAAAAGACACAAGCTATACATACACATCATACTGAATATGAAAGATTCAGAAAATGTGTGAGACACTTACATTGACAATGTAAACCATACACAGTTAAGCAATAAGACGCATAGTGGCAGAAACACACAGAGCGGCAGAGACGGGGACACACTCCACATCATTCTCCCATCTCCCACCAGGCTCTCATCCGTAAGCCCCCTGCCTTCCCCACCTACCAGTCCTGGTGGCCACCTCCCTTCTCACCTCCCCTCTGTCGGTTGGTCTGTCTGTTCTACTGGAGCACTGTCCTGGCAGCAGGAGGAGCCCAGTGCCGGGGGAGAGGGTGGGGGAACAGTGAGCTCAGCATTTTATTATTTTAGCTCTGGCCAGGTGGGGGGTAGTGGGAGATCACATATACACAGCCCCCATACCCTGCCCAGCCCTGAGAGCCTCTAGTGGCCATCAACAGCCATGGCACCTCCTCCCCTTCTCTTCATACCAGGCCGTCCTAGACGCTGGAGTCTTAGAATCACATAGTTCCTACTTATTTGATGCCTGCTATATTCAAAGCAGAGAATATAAAGTGATCTAAAGCTCAATATAGGAATTTCATTTTGGTGTCTAATACTTATATACATTTTTTTGAGTTGGAGTCTCACTCTTGTTGCCCAGGCTGGAGTGCAGTGGCATGCTCAAAGCCATCGCAGCCTTGACCTGCTGGATTTAGGCAATCCTTCCAAGTAGCTGGAACTAGACGTATGTCACCACACCCAGCTAATTTTTGTGATTTATTGTAGAGACAAGTCTCACCAAGTTGCCCAGGCTGGTCTTGAATCCCTGGGTTCAGGCAATCTTCTCGTATTGGCCTCCTAAAGTGCTGGGATTATAGGCTGAGCCACTGCACCCAGCCTTGATGTCTAATTTTAAGGTGTTTATAATCTAGTTATGAGAAATGAATAATTTAAAACTAAAAAAAGACAGCTTATAATAAATTCTATCAACTTGCCTGGGCAACACAGTGAGAACTCATCTCTACAAAAAATGAAAAATTAGTCATGCGTGGTGGTGTGCACCTATACTCCCAGCTACTTGAGAGGCTGAGGCAAGAGGACTGCCTGGGCCCAGGAGTTCAAGGTTACAGTGAGCCACAATTAAGCCACTGTACTCTAGTCTAGGCGACAGAGGGAGACCCTTTTTCAAAAATAATAATAGCAGTCATAAAAAAGAATAAAATCATGTTTTGCAGCAACATGGATGGTACAGGAGGTCATCATCCTAAGAAAACTAATTCAGAAACAGAAAATTAAATACCACATGTTCTCACTCATATGTGAGAGCTAAACAGTCACACTGGGAAATAATAGACACTGGGAACATCAATAAGGGGGAAAGGGGAAGAAGAGTTAAAGCTCAGAAACTACCCATGAGGCACAATGTTCACTATCTGGGGAATGGGCCAACTGAAACCCAATCCTGCCACTGAACAATATGTCCATGTAGCAAATATGCATATGTACCCTTGAACCTAAAATAAAATTTAAAAAATAATAGGGCTGGGCACACTGACTCATGCCTATAATCCCAGCACTGTGGGAAGCCGAAGTGAGAGGATAGCCTGAACCGACCGGTTCGAGATCAGCCTGGGCAATTTGGCAAGACATCATCTCTACAATAAATCAAAAAATTAGCTGGGCATGGTTGCAAGTGCCTATAGTTCCAGTTACTAGGAAGGCTGAGGCGGAAGGATTGCATGGGCCCAGCAGGTTGAGGCTGCGGTGGCCATGAGCATACCACTGCACTCCAACTCAATAGAGAGACTCCAACTCAAAATATAAATAAAAAGTAAATAATAAAAATAACAACAAAAAATGCTATCAAGTAAATAGAGACCCATATGTACTCAGATATTCACAAAAACCTCTTGCTCCCATCCCTAGATTGGACACCAGACAAAAAGGATTGTTCTATTTTATTAGATTAAGAACACAAAGAAACCAGTAGGAACGAGGAGAAAACATGAGAAAAGAAATAGCAAAAGGGGCCAGGCACAGTGGCTCGTGCCTGTAATCCCAGCACTTTGAGAGGTGGAGGCGAGAGGACTACCTGAGTTCAGGGGTTCAAGACAAGTCTGGGCAACCTGGCGGGACCTCATCTCTACAATAAATCAAAAACTTAGCTGGCATGGTGGCGCGCGCTTATGGTTCCAGCTACTTGGAAGGCTGAGGTGGAAGGAAAGTCTGAGTTCAGCACGTTGAGGCTGCGGTGGCCATGAGTGTGCCACTGCACTCCCGCCTGGGTGATGAGTGAGACTCTAACTCCCCCCAAAAAAACAAAAAAAAAGAAATAGAGAAAAGGGTTGCGCAAAGATTAGAGATGACCAAGGAGAGATGCAGGGGGAGAAGAGGGAACATCAAAAGCCCCAAGTCAGGGCAGGAAAGAAGTTTCTAAGGACTAGACATCACTTCATTTAATGACAATTTTCTGGCGCAAAGCTCGAGGCCCAGAGCCAGGGAGGGGTTCAGGAGGTGGAGGACCAGGGCCCAGGGCTGAGGCAGTAGGCGGCAGTCCGTGAGCAGTAATGTACTTCTTGTAGGCCTCACGGATGATCTTGAAGGCTCGAGCAGTGGCGTAGGGTATGTCTGTAACAGGGTCCCGGTATAGGGCTGGACGATGGGTCACTGGGCAGACTTCCCGAACAGGGATCTTTGGGGGCCGCCCTTGGGGAAACCATTCCTCAAATGTTGCATCATCACTAAAAGTGATGAAGGTACGTGAGCAGCGAGCAGGGGGAACAACGGGTCCAGTCCCAGCATGGGGAGTCAGTGTAGAAGCCGTGGGAGCAGGATCAAGTCTGAGGGCAAAAGACAGAAAAACACAAAGAGCTGAGGAGAAAAGATAGCAGATACAGGAAGAAAGAAATTGGAAAGATGAGGAAAGAGAAAAAGGAGACAGAGTGGTGGGAATATTCTGAGAGAACCCAGGTGACAGACAGGAGAAAGGAAAGCGGGGGTAGAAGGAAAAACAGAAAGAGAGGGAGAAGAGAGGCAAAAAGAAACAGGAGTAAGACAGAAAGAAATGAGCTGAAGGGAGGAAGGGCTCAGAAAGAAATCCAAGTGCTGGGGAGAGCTGTGTGAGGAAAGCAGGTGAAAAGGGTCAGGAGGACAAAAGCTGAACACAGAATCTCTCCTCCCTATGGGAATCACTCACCCTTCTACATCAACATTCTCTTCCTTGGGGCCTGGCTCCCCAACAAGCGGTACTGTCACTGAATGAAAGGTGATGATGGGTCCGGGGCACTTCCGCTTCTTGTGAACCTGCTTCTTTTTGTCAGCCTCGAGCCGCTCATATGTCTCTTCATGGCCAAAGGAAGGAAGGAGGGGATGGTCAGAATTTTCCTTTTTCCCACATCCCAGTTCTGTTCCTGATTTCTCATTATCTCCCTGGCCATCTAGTCACTGCCAACGACCAAGCCAACTATGGAAGACCCTAAGGCTCCATGGCACCTCCTACTTCAAAAGTTTTCTGCATGCCCCTCTTGACATCCTCTCTGCTTCTCATTTCTCAAGTACACTTGGGCCCTCACCCACCATGAACTGCGGTAACTCAGACTTGAAAGAGGCACCTTGGTAAAGAGCTTGTTCATTTCCCCAGATACCAGAATCTCCTCTACAGTTGCCCTATCAACTCGCTCCCATCCAAAACAGCACCTTAAATCATTAGAGTTCTTTTCAATGTCAAGCTGATACCTACTTCCTGGTGATAGTTTTAGTTTTTAAGCCCATAAAGTACAAAAATCGAAGCTGGCTTCTACTTGACAGTTCTTTAAACAGTCAAAATGAGAGTCCATGTCGCTTTCTACTAAGTTTTCCCTAGACTGATCACAACACCCATTCCACTAAACCATTCCTCATACAACATGGTTTTGAGTTACTTACTCAGTTTTGCCACCCCTGTGCTTAGTATACTTATTACTGTATTTATAGTTTATGGCAGAGGTTATAAGCTGGCATCACACTTAAATGTTTGTTTGATATGAATAGTGGTTTAAAGAAAAATTTAATTAGTTACTAACATTTAGGAATTAGAAAATTACAATTAGCCCGGCTCGGTGGCTCAGCCTATAATCCCGCACCTTTGGGAGGCTGAGGTGAGTAGTTTGCCTGAGCCCATGGGTTCAAGACCCGCTTGGGCAGGCGAGACCTCATCTCTACAGTAAATCAAAAAATTAGCCGGGCGTGGTAGTGCACGCCTG
>NW_007258821.1:40404-43286 GCF_000164805.1 Carlito syrichta
AGAGTGAGACTCCAACTCAAAAAAAAAAAAAAGAAAAGAAACCCCAAACTTCACCTGCATGCAGCCTACTTAATCCTCACTTGTACCCCGCATCTCTATAATGAAATAAAATTTAACAATAAAAAAATTAGCTGGGCGTGGTGACATGTGCCTGTGGTTCTAGCTACTTGGAAGGCTGACAGAAAGAAGGATTGCCTGAGCCCAGCAGGTCGTGGTTATGAAGATGCCACTGCACCCCAGCCTGGACAATAGAGTAAGACTCCAACTCACAAAAAGCCATAACTGTTAATAAAGAAATAGATCAAAATTAGCCAGCCGTAGTGGCATGTGCCTGTGGTTCCAGCTACTTGAAAGGCTGAGGCAGAAGGATTGCCTGAGTCCAGCAGGTGGAGGCTGCGGTGGCCTGAGTGTGCCACTGCACTCCAGCCTGGGCAACAGAGAGAGAGATTCCAACTGAAAAAAAAAAAAAGAAATAGATCAAAATCTTCCTGGTCCCTTTTCTCTGAATGAACTCCAAATTTCTGTGTCCTTCTTAAATTTGAGTACTATGTATAAAATTCTCTAAAGTCCTGTGGAAACCCTTCCAATGAATGAACCACTTTTGCACTTGAATTCTGGTTGATAATTCTGCTTTCTCTCCCCTGAGCCAAACTTTCAACCTCTTCTCTCTCACACACCTCCCTGTACCCTCTGAAATTCCTGCTTTATCATCAGTCAGCTCACCAAAACCCTCAAGTTCTTCACTCAGCACTCCTCCCACAATTTGTCTTACTGGAAACCTAGTCATTCACATGAATCCACCACTCCTTCCTGCAGCAATCTGGTGGAGGCCACTTGTTCTCTTACATTCCACACACAATATGCCTGTGTCTTTTTTTGTTGTTTTGGTTTTTTTTTGAGTAGGAGTTTCACTCTGTCCCAGGCTGGAGGGCAGTGGCATACTCACAGCCACCGTAGCCTCGACCTGCTGGGCTCAGGTGATCCTAGTGCTTCAGCCTTCCAAGTAGCTGGAACCACAGGCATGCACCATGCCTGGCGAATTTTTTATTTATTTATTGTAGAGATGAAGTCTCGCCATGTTGCTCAGGCTGGTCTTGAATCCCTGAGTCTCAGCCTCCCAAAGTGCTGAGATTACAGGCGTGAGCCACCATGCCCGGCTGTCTGTGTCTTTTTTATTCTTTTTTTTTGAGTTGGGGCCTCATTCTGTCACCCAGGCTGAAGTACAGTGGCACGATCATGACTTATCACAGCCTCGAACTTCTGAGCTCAGGCAATCTTCCTGCCTCATCCTCCCCATAGCTGGGTCTACAGGCACATGCCACCACGCCCAGCTAATTTTTTTTTTTGAGTTGTGACTGGAGTGGAGTGGCATAATCCAGGCTGGAGTGCAGTGGCATAATCATGATTATGACTCATAGCAGCCTTGACCTCCCAGGCTCAGGTGATACTACCACCTCAGCATCCCAAGTAGCTAGGACTATAGGTGTGCTCAAACACACCTGGCTCATTTTTTTTTTTTCCTGTAGAGAAAAGGTTTCACTATGTTGCACAGGCTGGCCTTGAACTCCTGGGCTCAAGCAATCCATCTGCTTTGGCCTCCCAAAGTGCTGAGATTGTAGGGGTAAGCCACCGCACCTGGCCTAAACTTTTAATTTTTTGTAGAGATGAGGTCTTGCTATGTTACCAAAGCAATCTCAAGCAATCTCAAGCAATCCTCCAGCCTTGGCCTTCCAAAGTGCTGGGATTACAGGCATGAGCCACTACGCCCGGCATGCCTGCCTTATCGGGCCCCATGCTACAGTTTTCAGGTCACTACTTTTCAGCCCACCTGCAGGCTCCCTTTCCTTGTGAGATCTGTACCAAGAGATTAATTTCTTTCCTTCCTGGTCATGGTCACTTCCTCACTCATTCACTAAAGACTCTGACAGTGGTTTCCACTCTTCATCTCCACCCAAATTCCTATTGTATTAGATCACCCTAATGATTTCAAAGGGCACACTGATAGCCTCTTCAATACTCCATCTCTACAGTTTCCTTTCCAGCTCATTACTAACCTTTTTGTCCATGACACTTTAGTTCTACTCTGCTACAACTACAGACTAGACTATGTCACTGCCTTAAAATGCCCCAGCTCCAAAATACTAAAAATCATACATCCCAGGTTCTGACTATAACATCCTATCCTTCAGGTCTGTTTGCTTCACTACCTAAGCCTAGCAGGTTTGATGCTGGGGTGACCACGAGAGTGCCACTGTACTCCAGCGTGAGTGATGGAGAGACTCCAAGTCAAAAAAAAAAAGTTTCACTCCCCAACACACTTCAATATGGCTTAGCCCCCAAAAACTGCCCCATGAAATTATCTGACTCTAAACAGAGGAACCTGAAATGACCAATGGGCACTTCTCACTCTTATGAGCTGATATCTCAGTAGTTTTCAGTAGTTACTCTCTTTTTTTTATTTTATTTTATTTTATTTTATTTTGAGTCAGAATTTCACTCTGTTGCCCAGGCTGGAGTGCAGTAGCATACTCACGGCCACCCCAGTGTTGACCTGCTGGGTTCTAGCAATCCTTTCGCCTCAGCTTTCCAAGTAGCCGGAACAACAGGTATGTGCTACCATGCCCGGCTAATTTTTTTGATATATTATAGAGACGGGATCTCGCCAAATTGCCCAGGCTCGTCTCGAACGCCCAGGTTCAGGCAATCCTCTCATCTCGGCCTCCCAAAGTGCTGAGATTACAGGCTTAAACCACTACACTCGGCCAGTTATTCTCTTGAAACATTCCCTTTTTTTTGAGTTGGAGTCTCACTCTGTCACCCACACTGGAGTGCAGTGGCACACTCCCAGCCACCACAGCCTCAACCTGCTGGGCTCCAGCGAT
>NW_007258821.1:43648-45842 GCF_000164805.1 Carlito syrichta
TCCAGCAATCCTTCCGCCTCAGCCTTCCAAGTAGCCGGAATTATAGGCATGCGTTACCACGACTGGCCGATTTTTTGATTTATTGTAGAGATGAGGTCTCGCTGCCCAGGCCGGTTTCGAACCTGCGGGCTCAGGCAATCCACTCACCTCAGCCTCCCAAAGGCACGGGATTACAGGCTGAGCCACCGAGCCTGGCTCCTTAGCATTCTTAACACAAACCCTCCTGGATTTCTCCAACTCCTTAGTCATTCTTCAGATTCTTTTCTAAGTTCTTCTTCTTATATGAAATCATTACATTTTAGTGTCTTCAGGACTCTTTTAGGCCTCTATCACTCTATGCTTTCTTCCTGCATGCTCTAATCCACTCCAATGGCATCAATTATCATCCATATATTTTCAGTCCAGATCTCTTATTGAAACACAAGACTTACATATATAACTGATCTCTTAACATTGCATAAATTCCTCACAGAAGCCAGACACAGCCAGGCTCAGTGGCTCAAGCCTATAATCCCAATACTTTGGGAGGCAGAAGCGAGAGGACTGCCTGAGCCCAGGGGTTGAGACCAGCCTGGGCAACATGGTGAGACTTTGCCTTTACAATAAATCAAAAAATTAGCTGGATGTGGTGGCACATGCCTATAGTTCTAGCTACTTGGAAGGCTGAGGCACAAGGATTGCCATAGCCCAGAGCAACATGGTGAGACCTCACCTCTACAATAAATATAAAAATTAGCTGGGTGTGGTGGCACATGCATGGAGTTCCAGCTACTTGAAAGGCTGAGGCACAAGGGTCGCCTGAACCCAGCGGGTCAAGGCTGTGGTGGCCATGAGCGTGCCACTGTACTCCAGCCTGGAAGATAGACTGCGACTCCAACTGAAAAAAAAGAAGCCAGACGCACTGGCTCATGCCTGTAATCTCAGCATTCTGGGAGGCAGAGGCGAGACGATTGCCTGAGATCAGGGGCTTGTGATCAGCCTGGGCAACTTGGCAAAACCTCATATCTACAATAAATAAAAAAATTAAGCCGGGATCAGTGGCTCAGGCTGTAATTCCGTGCCTTTGGGAGGCTGAGGTGAGTGGATTGCCTGAGCCCACGGGTTCGAGACCTGCCTGGGCAGCGAGACCTCATCTCTACAATAAATCAAAAAATCAGCCGGGCGTGGTAGCGCATGCCTGTAATTCCAGCTACTCGGAAGGTTGAGGTGGAAGGATCGTGGGAGCCCAGCAGGTCGAGGCTGCGGTGGCCGGGAGCGGCCACTGCACTCCAGTCTGGGTAACAGAGTAAGACTCCAACTCCAAAAAAAAAAAAAAATTAGCCAGGTCAGGCACAGTGGCTCACACCTGTAATCCCAGCACTTTGGGAGGCGAAGGTGAGAGGACTGTCTGAGCCCGCGGATTCAAGACCAGCCTGGGCAACTTGGCGAGACCTCATCTCTACAATAAATCAAGAAAAATTACTGGGCGGGATGGTACATGTCTGTGGTTCTAGCTACTTGGAAGGCTGAGGCAGAAGGACTGTCTGAGCTCAGGAGGTCAAGGCTGTGGTGGCCGTAAGTATGCCACTGCTCTCCAGCCTGGGTGACAGAGTGAGACTCCGACTCAAAAAATAAAAAATTAGGGCAACCCCTTCGGGTCCCCTCCCACTGTGGGAGATTTTCTGTCCTCTCAATAAATCCTTCTTTAAAAAAAAAAATTAGCCAGGCATGGTAGCATGTGTCTGTAGTTCCAGGTACTTAGAAGGGTTGCCAAAGCCCAACAGATCGAGGCTGTGGTAGCCGTGAGCACGTCACTGCACTCCAGCCTGGGCAAAAGAGTGAGACTCCAACTCAAAAAAAAAAAAATGGCATTACCACTCCATTCTGTGAGCAAGGAAGGCTAAGTAATTTGCCTACAGTTCAGTTTGCCCTGAAACCTTAAAGCAAATGAATGGCAGAAGCTGGGCACGGTGGCTCAGCCTGTAATCCTGTGCCTTGGAAGGCTAAGGTGAGTGAATTGCCTGAGCCTGTGGGTTCGAGATCCGCCTGGGCAACTTGGCGAGACCTCTCATCTCTACAATAAATCAAAAAATTAGCCAGGCATGGTAGCGCACACCTGTAGTTCCGGCTACTTGGAAGGCTGAGGTGGAAGGATGGCCGGAGCCCAGCAGGTCGAGGCTGCGGTGGCCGGGAGTGGCCACTGCACTCCAGTCTG
>NW_007258821.1:45932-47812 GCF_000164805.1 Carlito syrichta
GACAGAGTAAGACTCCAACTCAAAAAAAAAAAAAAGAAAAAAAAAAGAATGGCAGAACCAGGATCTGAACTCAGTTCTATACAAATCTTAGTTTACATCAAAGTACCCCAACATAGCTTGTTCAGAGACCTTGTAACTGCTAGGTTCTTGCTCCTCATTACCTACTCTCCCATTTCTTTCTTCTGATTCTCTCATCCCACATTTCCATCTCTCCAGTTCTCCGGTTCTCCAGGTCTCGTGGTTTTTTTCATGCTCCTTAGCCCCTCTACCCACTTTTTTCCAAAACCATAGACTGACCCAGCGAACGTAAATTGAGTTCTTCTGTGATCTTGGCCTCCCTGAGCAGCTCCTCCTGGGTCAGTGGCCGCTCACAGTGAGGCCCCTTTCGCCGGCGGGACTGGCCCTGCCTCTCCTGTACCCGAAGGAATGTTTGTCGTGTATGCTCAGCTGTAGACTGACGCATGGACTTCCGACCTGGGAAAAGAGCCAGATGAGAAGAAATCTTTGAATTTATGTCCACCCACTTTATCTATTTTTTAAACTTTTTATTTGGAAATAATTTCAAACTTACAAAGCTGCAAGAATAGTACAAAGAACACGCACATATTTTTTACTCACATCAACTACTGATAACATTTTGCCTCCTTTGTATTTTTGTGTGTGTGTTTTTTCTGACTGATCTGAGAGTAAGTTGCACGCGTCATGGCCTCCACCCCAAAATACTTTAGTGTATATTTCCTAAGAATAGGGATTTTCCTTATATAACCATGGTAATCAACAAGAGTAAATTTAAAACCGATTGATACATTAATTCCTTATTCCAATTTTGCCAATGTACTCAAATATTACTACTCACTGTCAGAACCATCATCCTGTAGTTCTAGTGGTAGCAGTGCCTTCTCTTCTCGGGCCTTCTGAGAGCTACCAGCTGGGGTGTTGACCTTTCGAGGCCTCAAGCTCTTAAGAGGCTCCTGGGGACAGATTGGAATCAGACATGGAGGAACGAAAGAGATAATAAGAAAGATGATGAGGATCTCAACTAGAGAACCCTAGCATTATGGGAAATGGGACCAGTGTGGGGAGTATTGCGAACTGATAAAGGGGAGAAAAGGAATTAAGTCTAGGAAAAGTAAGATTCCCTCTGTACCTTATAGGCTTTGGTGACTACTCGGCGCTTCCTTCTTGGCTCTTCTGCTTCTCCATCACTGGATGGTTCATCCCCTTCATCTATGTCAAAGTCAGAGTCCACCTCATCTTCTGTATCTGACTGGTCTCCTTGATACTCATCGTCTCCGGATTCCTGAGGACACAGGGGGAAGAGGGCTGGCTTGCACTGAATCATTAATGCTCCTTCAGAAGGAACAGAATCTCTTCACTTCCTTGATAAAGGCTATCCTATTTTCCTTTCCAATCCAGCCCTTTATTTTCCTCAGGCAAGAAGTCTTTCTAGTCAATAGCCTTTGGCTCTAGCACCAGCCTTTTCCAACATTAACAGATTGCTCTTTACCTGGAACACACTGTGTTAAGCACTAGGGAATAACAAGATAAGGTTTGGTCTACCTTTGGGAGCTCACACTCTAGTAAAGGATGAGACTTAATCTTTAAAAAAAAAAAAAAGTTTCAAAGCCGGGCTCGGTGGCTCAGCCCGTAATCCCGTGCCTTTGGGAGGCTGAGGTGAGTGGACTGCCTGAGCCCGCAGGTTCGAGACCCGCCTGGGCAACTTGGCGAGACCTCATCTCTACAATAAATCAAAAACTAGCTGGGCGTGGTAGTGCGCGCCTGTCGTTCCAGCTACTTGGAAGGCTGAGGTGGAAGGATCACCGGAGCCCAGCAGGTTGAGGCTGTGGTGGCCGGGAGCGGCCACTGCACTCCAGTCTGGG
>NW_007258821.1:47832-52538 GCF_000164805.1 Carlito syrichta
TTCAGCTGGGCTCAGTGGCTCAGCCTGTAATCCCAGCACGTTGGGAGGCTGAGGTGAGTGGATTGCCTGAGCCTGTGGGTTTGAGACCCACCCGGGCAACTTGGTGAGACATCTCTACAATAAATCAAAAATTAGCCGGGTGTGGTAGCGTGTGCCTGTAGTTCTGGCTACTTGGAAGGCTGAGGTGGAAGGATAGCCGGAGCCCAGCAGGTCTAGGCTGCGGTGGCTGGGAGCGTGCCACTGCACTCCAGTCTGGGCAACAGAGTGAGACTCAACTCAAAAAAAAAAAAGTTCCAACACAAGAAAACATATAAAGTACCAAAAGGTGACCAAGCACAGTAGCTCATCCCTGTAATCCCAACACTTTGGGAGGCAAAGACAAGAGAACTGCCTGAGCCCAAGGGTTTGAGACCAGCCTGGGCAACTTGGTGAGACCTGTCTCTACAATAAATCAAAAAAATTAGCTGGGCATGGTGGTGCATGGTGGGCATGGTGGTCCAGCAACTTGGAAGGCTGAAGTGGAAGGATCGCCTGAGCCAGCAGGTCGAGGCTACAGTGGCTGTAAGCATGCCACTGCATTCCAGCCTGAGCGACAGAGTGAGACTCCAACTCAAAAAATAAAATAAAATAAAGTACCAAAAGGCAATAAAATGCGATAGGAGATCAGAAGAGGTACACTTGCTATGGGCCGGTTATATGAAAAGGTCTAAACTTTAAACTTTCATTTGTTAGACTAGAGGTCAGGAAACTTTTTCTGTGAAGAGTCATATTAAAACATTGGGCAAGGAGGCCAGGCACGGTGGCTCAAACCTGTAATCCCAGCACTTTGAGAGGCCAAGGCGAGAGAACTGCCTGAGCTCAAGGGTTCGAGACCAGCCTGGGCAACTTGGTGAGACCTTGTCTCTATAATATATCAAAAAATAAGCCAGGCATGTTAGCAAGAGCCTGTAGTTCCAGCTACTTGGAAGGAAGAAGCACAAGGATCACCTGAACCCAGTAGGTCGAGGCTGCCGTGGACATGAGCGTGCCACTGCACTCCAGCCTGGGGGACAGAGTAAAACTCCAACTCAAACAAAACAAAACAAAACAAAACAAAACATTGGGCAAGGTTTGGCCTGCAGGTTGCAGTTTGTAGAATTCTGCTCTAGACTCTGAAGGGTGAAGAGGACTTGAACTATGACTTAAAACACTGGTAGTGCTTAGACAGCCAAGAGGGAAGAGAGAATTATGGGTAGATGGAATAACAGGAACAAAGGTAGAGAAGCAGTAATGTATACAGCATGTTTATGGAATAAAAATTTAGGCTGGGCTCAGTGGCTCAGCCCGTAATCCCAGCACTTTGGGAGGCCGAGGTGAGTACACTGCCTGAGCCCGTGGGTTCGAGACCCACCTGGGTAACTTGGCTAGACCTCGTCTCTACAATAAATAAATAAATAAATAAACTAGCCAGGCGTGGTAGCACGTGCCTGTAATTCTGGCTACTTGGAAGGCTGAGGCGGAAAAATCACCAGAGCCCAGCAGTTCGAGGCTGCGGTGGCCAGAAGTGTGCCACTGCACTCCAGTCTGGGCAACGGAGTAAGACTCCAACTCAAAAAAGAAAAAATTTAGCCATAAGTAAAGGTTTACCTCTGGCAAGGAGCCTTCTTTGGCTCCAGCACAGCCTCATTCCAACACTGACTATCTTGTAGGACTACACAATTTGAAAGGAAGATCGCATCCAATTTATGAAGAAACTTAAATGTTAGGCTAGCCGGGCTTGGTGGCTCAGCCTGTAATCCCGTGCCTTGGGAGGCTGAGGTGAGTGGAACGCCTGAACCCGCGGGTTCAAGACCCACCTGGGCAACTTGGCGAGACCTCATCTCTACAATAAATCAAAAAATTAGCCAGGCGTGGTAGCGTGCGCCTGTAGTTCCAGCTACTCGGAAGGATGAGGTGGAAGGATCGCCGGAGACCAGCAGGTCGAGGCTGCGGTGGCCGGGAGTGTGCCACTGCACTCCAGTCTGGGCGACAGACTGAGACTCCAACTCAAAAAATAAATAAATAAAAATAAATATTAGGCTAATGAACTTTGATTTTAACCTGCAGGCCAGTGATTCTGTGATTCTCAATCCCCTCCGTCTCATTCCTTTTCCTAGCATTGATAATCACTGCTGTAATCTAAAGTTACTAAGAGAAATATGCATCATTCCTCAGGTGTGTTGGGACAAAAAACAGTTGAGTACTACTGCCATAGATAATGGAGAGTCACTGAAGACTTAGGAGAAGGGTGGGGTGTACAAGGGGTATTTCAGGAACCACTACAGGTAGTCAGGTGGCTGGAGTAAAGACCCTGAATGAAGTATAGCCTAGCCCTGATGTGATACACATTAGGGACAGGATGGCAGCCACCCTGGAAAGAAAGAATAAAAAAAAAACACTTGGGGGAAGGGGGGGTCAACCATGTTGGGTGACACCTCAAACATGTGGCTCTCTCTTCAATCAGTGATACAGACTAATAGGGCTAATCTTGGTATGAATGCTGCCAAAGCAAGCAAATGACACAGATAGTTGACACTCAAAGCCAGTCAGTGCTCAGTCTTGCAATGATGACTATCACTTCCTCCCAACTGATGTTTGTGGAGGACAGCCTGGGAACACATTAATCCCCTCAGCTCTATCTGGTATTAAGCCATATTACCAAAGGGTAGTACATCAACCACACATTAGCTTAATGCCCAATTGAAACGCTTTTGCTAAATTATGGATTTACATTCTTTTGGCTTTTATTGAGTCATTAATAGACATGACTAGAAAAAAGAATGTTTTTCTATCACCTTATATAAGGACATAATGATTTTATACATCTTATATAAGGACAATGATAAATGTCCTTATATAATTTTTTATACTGTATTTTATACATCTTATATAAGGACATAATGATAAATGTTCCCTGAGATTTAATGCTGAATAAGTTGGTCTCTTTTGAAGAACTTATATGCTGCTTTTTCACTAAAGAAAAAGCATTTGGCTGCCAGAAAGCTCACAGCTAAATTTAATATCAATTGTTATTACCATTTTAGCATAGGCTCTTGGTACAATTACTCTGATCTGTCTCTATATTTACTGTTCCTACTTTTTGTTTATAGTGTAAGCCTCCTTAAATCCTTTTTGGAAGCACAAAGGGTACATATTAAATAGCGAGTCGTAAAATGACAGGAATAGGAAAATGGTCTTAGAGGAGGGATGAGAAAGTTCTATTTTAAACTAGTTGGTTAGGGCTGTGTAAATAATGACTCCCAGTTGGTCCATCAAGTCTGTGGATTGTATTTCCTTAATTTCCCTTGAACCTTCTGTCCATGTTTCTCTTCTGCCACTGCCCCTCAGAACCATTCTAATTACAGAGTAATCTTTCTAAAGTACAAATGTGATCATGGAACTTTTTTTTCGAGTCAGAGTCTCACTCTGTCGCCCAGGTCGGAGTACAGTGGCACACTCACCGCCAATGCAGCCTCAACCTGCTAGGCTCAGGAGATCCTTCCACCTCAGCCTGCCAAGTATGTGTAACTATAGGCACACGCCACCACATCCAGCTAATTTTTTGATTTATTGTAGAGATGAGATCTCACCAAGTTGCCCAGGCTGGTATCCAACCCATGGGCTCAGGTAATCCTCCTACCTCGGCCTCCCAAAGTGTTGAGATTATCTGGCGATCATGGAACTTTGTTTTGTTTTTGTTTTAAGTCGGATTCTCACCCTGTTACCCAGGCTGGATGGAGTACAGTGGCACACTCACAATGAAGCCTCGACGTGCTGGGCTCAAGTGATCCTTCCACCTCAGCCTTCCAAGTAGCTGAAACCAGCACATGCCACCACGCCTGGCTAATTTTTTGATTTATTGTGGAGATGAGGTCTCGCCAAGTTTCCCAGGCTGGTCTCGAATTCATGGGCTCAGGTAATCCTCTCACCTCAGTCTCCCAAAGTGCTGGGATTATAGGCATGAGCCACCGCGCCCAGCCAATCATGGAACTTTAATGACTCTTCTTGGTCCGCTGAAGAGTAAAACTTATTGCTCACAATATCCTATATAATCTGTCCCATGCTTATTTCCTTCAGCCTTACCAATCTTTATTCTCCTTCACTCTCTGGAGGATGAGAATAGACATGCAGGCCCCAGACCAGGATCTCAAAACCCTTACATATTCTGCCTCACCCCCTCCGCAGACTCACCTCTCTGCTCTCCACTTTTCATTCAGCCAGATGCCTACTTTTCATACTGTTCTCAGTTTAAATACCATCGCTCCAGGGATACCTGCTATTCAGACCAACAACTCTGGTTCACATGTTACCACAGCATCCTATGCTTACCTCCTGTTTTAGTCCTTATCACGCAGTATTTTTCCTGATTGTTAACCAAGCCAGTTCCCCCACGGGTTATGGAATATGAAAGGGTAGAGCAGTGTTTTTAATATTGTTTCCCTACAGCCTGTCACAACCTATCACCAGTGGTATGCTCTGGGTGCTTAACACATATTTAACAAATGGATAGATTCAATCAACAAAAATGTACACTGCCAGCCCAGTCCAGACACTAGTCACAATTACATAGAGTCTGCAAGGTAATAGGAACGTATAAACAAGTAAGCAAACCAGTCTAGTTACAAATTTTAAATATACTCTATGAAAGAAATAACTGGGCTTTTTTTTTTTTTTTTTTGAGTTGGAGT
>NW_007258821.1:52800-56995 GCF_000164805.1 Carlito syrichta
TCTTGAACCCGCGGGCTCAGGCAATCCACTCACCTCAGCCTCCCAAAGGCGCAGGATTACAGGCTGAGCCACTGAGCCCGGCTGGGAATATTTTTTAGGATAGTCAAGGAAGGGTTACCTAAGAAGACACTGAGACCTGAAAGCTGAAGGAGGCGTGGGCTGAGGTCTTCTACTTTTGGAGCCGGTTCCTTTAGCTCTGGCGGATAACCCGGTAGTGGGCCACAGAGTCTACACCGAGTCTACACCAAGTGGTTGACCGCGGTGCGCTTCGCGTGTGTAGACGCCAGAAGCGCGCCGAGAGCCAACGCCAAGTCTACAGTCGGCTCCTGCCATACTCCGGGGCGCCTCCGGAGAGTCTCCCTACCCCTGACTCCTCCCACCCCATCCAGGGTTCTCCCTTCTCGGGCTCCACGGTCTCCCGCGCCTGCCCGCGGCGTCTCGAGTCCCAGCTCCCCAGCTCCTCGGTTCCCCGCCCCCTTCTTCTTTGTCCGGGGTTTCTCCCTTCAGGACTCCGCTTCCTCTCCTCCCTCTTCCTGGGCCCGGCTCTTGCCTCTGTGAAACCCCCATAAGTCGTCTGGTAGAACTCATCTTCCTCTTCTGCCTCCAGAAGCCCAGAAAGCCTGTTCCCAGCGGTCTTCCGAGGGGCCCGGCCCCCAGCCAAACTCATACCGCCTACCGAGACTGCGCCGCCACCAACGAGCCCTCACCCAGCTCGGTTCTCCGAGCTCGGGGCTCGACACCACTACCTGCGGGTGGCCGCCGGCGCCGGAAGTCGGGCGCCGACAGGCAGAAGCAGCAGAGTATCGAGGGGCCTCCAGTCCCACCCTCTTTACTCTTCAGCTCCGCCGCCTTCGGGCTGGAACCTCTAAGATCCTGTCCCAGCGCCCGGCCATCTGGCTTGCTGAGTGACTTCACGCGGTAGCACGAGGACTCCCTCCCCATAACTCTAAGTCCAGAATTTGGGAGTCAACACGTTTTCTTTTAAAAGAGGTCACTCTCAGCCGGGCTCGGTGGCTCAGCCTGTAATCCCGCGGCGTTGGGAGGCTGAGATGAGTGGATTGCCTGAGCCCGCGGGTTCGAGACCCGCCTGGGCAACTTGGCGAACCCTCGTCTCTACCATAAATCAAAAAATCAGCCGGGCGTGGTAGCGCGCGCCTGTAGTTCCAGCTACTCGGAAGGCTGAGGCGGAAGGACCGCCGGAGCCCGGCAGGTCGAGGCTGCGGTGGCCGGGAGCGACCACTGCACTCCAGTCTGGGCGACAAAAAAAAAAAAAGAGGTCATTCTCGCCGGGCGCGGTGGCTCACGCCTGTCATCCCAACACTTTGGGAGGCGGAGACGAGAGGATGGCCTGAGCCTGGGGGTTCGAGACCAGCCTGGGCTACATGGCAAGTCATCGTCTCTACAATAAATCAAAAAATTACCCGGGCATGGTGGCACACGCCTGTGATTCCAGCTACTTGGAAGGCTGAGGCGGAAGGATCGCCGGAGCCCAGGAGGTCGAGGCTGTGGTGGCTGTGACCGTGCCACGCACACTAGCCTGATGGCAGAGCGAGACTGCGACTCAATAATAATAATAATAATAATGTAATTCTCTCATCAGTCCGTTTTCCACCCTACTGCCAGTAGGATCCTTTCTAAAAAAAAAAAACCGGTATCGGTGCCACAGCCTGTAATCCCAGCACTTTGGGAGGCCGAAGCGAGTGAATTGCCTGAGTCCGCAGGTTCGAGACCAGCCCAGGCAACTTGGCCAGACCTCATCTCTACGATAAAATAAAAAATAGCCGGGCGTGGTAGCGCGCGCCTGTAGTTCCAGCTACCTGGAAGACTAAGGCGGAAGGATCGTGGGAGCCTAGCCGGTCGAGGCTGCAGTGGCCGGGAGCTTGCCCCTGCACTCCAGCCTGGGTGAGGGAGTGAGACTCCAACTCACAAAATATCTACATATTGTGATTCAGAACAGAGTCTTAGACTGGGCGCGGTGGCTCACACCTGTAATCCCAACACTATGGGAGGCGAAGCCAGGGGAGCCCAAGGTTTCGAGGTAAGCTTGGCCAAATTGGCGAGACCTCGTCTCTACAATAAATTTAAAAAATTAGGTGGACATGGTGGCATGCGCCTGTGGTTACAGCTGCTTGGAACGCTGAGGATCGCCTGAGCCCCACAGGTGGAGGCTGCGGTGTGCGGTGGCCGTGAGTATGCCACGGCATTCCAACCTGGGCAATAGTGAAACCCCCACTCAAGACAAAAACAAAAAACAACAAAAACATTACCTTAGAAATGTATCTGGCCGGGCGGTGGCTCAGCCTGTAATCCCAGCACTTTGCGAGGCCGAGGCCAGTGGATTGCCTGAGCCCGCGGGTCCGTGACCAGCCCGGGCAACTTGGCAGGACCTCGTCTCTACAATAAATCAAAAATCAGCCGGGCGTGGTAGCGAGCGCCTGTAGTTCCAGCTACTCGGAAGGCTGAGGCGGAAGGATCACCAGAGCCCAGCAGGCCGAGGCTGCGGTGGCCGGGAGCGGCCACTGCACTCCAGTCTGGGTGACAGAGCGAGACTCCAACTCAAAAAAAAAAAAAAAAGAAATTTATCCAAGTCGGGCGCAGTGGCTCACACCTATAATCCCATCACTTTGGGAGGCGGAAGCGGGAGACTGAGCAACAGAGTGAGACTCCTACTAAAAAAAAAAATTTCTCTAAAGAAAAGGAAATATCGAAGAGACATCTGTGTCTCCATGTTTATATTGCAGCACTATTCACAATAGCCAAGATATAGGAACAATCTAGGTGTCCAACAACGAGTAAAGAAAATGTGATGGGGGGAGCACAAAACATCAATGTGTACCTGACCCCAAACCAGGCGAAGTGGGGACCAAAGGGGGGCCCTAACTTCACCTGTATGATGATGACATGTACCTAATCCTGAATTGTACCCCACATCTTTAAAATTAAAAACAATTTTTTTTTTTTTTTGAGTTGGAGTCTTACTCTGTCACCCAGACTGGAGTGCAGTGGCCGCTCCCGGCCTCGACTTGCTGGACTCTGGTGATTCTTTGGCCTCAGCCTTCCAGGTAGCTGGAGCTACAGGCACGCGCTACCACGCCCGGCTAATTTTTTTGGTTTATTGTTAGAAACTATATATATAGTTAGAAAAAGTTTATTTAGAAGGTAAATTAGAGGAAAAGGGTGGATTCACCTCCTCAAGATTGAAGAGGGGTCGCCAAGGATTGAAGAAATGTTTCGCCATCTCCTGAATATATTAATGAATTAAGGCAAGATTCAAAAAGTGGAGCTAGGGAAATTTACTAAGCAAGTATCTCCCTCTTTTCCCAAAATCCTTGTCTCTGCCTCTACTCCCACTCAATCCCTGGGGTGCCCTCTGAATCACGGAGCCATTCTTCCTCAGTAACATTCTTGGCTAGTAGAAGTAGGTGATGTGGCAGGGTGTGGAAGCAGGGGCAGAGTAGGACACTTTGGCTTGGTGCCTCCAAGGAAATTGAAAAGGGAGTTCAGCGATACTTACTTTGTTTTTTTGTTTTTTTTTTTTAGTTGGAGTCTCACTCGGTCGCCCAGACTGGAGTGCCGTGGCCACTCCTGGCCACCGCAGCCTCGCCTGCTGGGCTCCAACGATCCTTCCGCCTCAGCTTTCCAAGTAGCCGGAATTACAGGCATGCGCTACCACACCCGGCTGATTTTTTGATTTATTGTAGAGATGAGGTCTCACTGCCCAGGCGGGTCTCGAACCCGCGGGCTCAGGCAATCCACTCACTTCAGCCTCCCAAAGGTGCAGGATTACAGGCTGAGCCACCGAACCCAGCTACCAATATTTATTTTGGAAAAGGGGGCAATGTGGCGACCTCAAAGTAGGGTCACACATACAGAATTGAGTTCGTTAAGTGCGCGCACAACATCTTCATTAAAGCATCTTTCATGTCTTAGAACAGTTCTTAAGGTCAGAATAAAGAGGCTGGGGACCGGCAAGAACAATGTAGAAGCAAGAATAAGAGGATGGGGCCAGGCATGGTGGCTAACACCTGTAATCCCAGCACTTTGGGAGGCTGAGGCAGGAGGATAGCTTGAGCCCAGGAGTTTGAGAACAACCTAGGCAAAATGGCGAAACCTTGTCGCTATAAAGAATCAAAAAAAAGCCGGGCTCGGTAGCTCAGCCTGTAATCCCACGCCTTTGGGAGGCTGAGGTGAGTGG
>NW_007258821.1:58271-58649 GCF_000164805.1 Carlito syrichta
GGTCTCGAACAGGCAATCCACTCACCTCAGCCTCCCAAAGCACTGGGATTACAGGCTGAGCCACCGAGCCTGGCTTAATTTTTTAATTTATTGTAGAGACGAGATCTCGCCATGTTTCCCAGGCTGCTCTCGAACCTCTGGACTGAGGCAATCCTCTCGCCTCCACCTCCCAAAGTGCTGGGGTTACAGGCTTGAGTCACTGCACCCGGCTATTTTATTTTTTTTTATTTTTTATTTTTTATTTTTGGTTGGAGTCTCACTCTGTCACCCAGACTGGAGTGTGGTGGCCGCTCCCGGCCACAGCAGCCTCAACCTGCTGGGCTCCGGCGATCCTTCCGCCTCAGCCTTCCGAGTAGCCGGAATTACAGGGGCGCGCTA
>NW_007258821.1:58669-60012 GCF_000164805.1 Carlito syrichta
GGCTGAGGCGGAAAGATCGCCGGAGCCCAGCAGGTTGAGGCTGTTGTGGCCGGGAGCGGCCACCACACTCCAGTCTGGGTGACAGAGTGAGACTCCAACTCAAAAAAATAAAAAAATAAAAAAATAAAGATTGGAGTGGCCAGGAGCGGTGTCTCACGGCCATAATCCCAGCATTTTGAGAGGCGGAGGTGAGAGGATTGCCTGAGCCCCTGGGCTCGAGACCAGCCCAGACAACTTGGCAAGACCTCATCTCTATAATAAATCAAAAATTTAGCTGGGTCTGCATGCAGTGGCTCAAGTCTGTAATCCCAGCACTTTGGGAGGCAGAGGTGAGAGGACTGCCTGTGCTCAGGGGTTCGAGATCACCCTGGGCAACTTGGTGAGACCTCGTCTCTATAAGAAATCAAAAAATAAGCCTGGCATGGTAGCACATACCTGTGGTTCCAGCTACTTGGAAGGCTGAGGCGGAAGGATCGCCTGAGCCCAGTAGGTCGAGGCAGTGGCCATAGCATGCCACTGCACTCCAGCCTGGGTGACAGAGTGAGACTCTGACCTAATAATAATAAATAAAATAAGCGGCCAGGCATAGTGGCTCAAACTTATAATTCCTTTGAGAGGCTGAGGTGAGAGGATTGCCTGAACCTGCGGGTTTGAGACCAGCCTGGGCAATTTGGTGAGAACTCATCTCTACAATAAATCAAAAAATTAGAGGGCATGGTGGCGTGTGCCTGTAGTTCCGCTACTTGGAAGGCTGAGCTGGAAGGATCGCCTGAGCCCAGTAGGTTGAGGCTGTGGTGGCCATGAGCGTGCCACTACACTCAGCCTGGCAACAGAGTGAGACTCAGACTAAAAAAAAAAAAAAAAAAAGATTTGGAGTTCAATTCAGGATTAGGTACATAAGAGGTAATCATGCAGGTGAAGTTTGGGTTTCCCATAGGTCCTTACTTTAGTTGGTTTGGGATCAGGCACAATTATTGATGTACATCCCTCCTTCCCCCACCCACATAACAGCTGATTTTTTTTTTTTTTTGACTCGGAGTCTCACTCTGTTGCCCAGGCTGGAGTACAGTGGCACTGTCCCGGCCTCTGCAGCCTTGACCTGCTGGGCTTGGCAATCCTTCT
Source organism: Carlito syrichta (assembly GCF_000164805.1). Lineage (NCBI taxonomy): Eukaryota > Metazoa > Chordata > Mammalia > Primates > Tarsiidae > Carlito > Carlito syrichta. Next base: position 59,792 of record NW_007258821.1, read on the forward strand.
GCCTCTGTCTTCCAAATAGCTGGAACTCCAGGTACGCACCACCACGCTAGGTTGATATTTTGATTTATTGTAGCAATGAGGTCTCGCCAATTTGCCCAGGCTGGTCTTAAACCTGTGAGCTTGGGTAATCCTCTCCCCTTGGCCTCCCAAATTGCTGGGATTACAGGCATGTGCCACTGCACCTGGACTACACTAGCCGATTTCTTTTTTTTTTTTTTTTT
>NW_007258821.1:60282-61878 GCF_000164805.1 Carlito syrichta
GGCTCAGGCAATCCACTCACCTCAGCCTCCCAAGGCGCAGATTACAGGCTGAGCCACTGAGCCCGGCTCACACTAGCTGATTTCTAAACTAACTCAGGAATTTGTACCAATCCCATGCCTTTTCTGGGAACAAGGATAATTTATTCAACAAATATTTATTTATTAAATACTTATGAGCCATATCCTGTGCTAGAAAGTGTGGTCCACACTCGTTCTTTTCCTGCTTAGTCGGGAGGAGGGCACAGGTAAAGACAATCAATAAAATACTTCCACGCTGCACAATTCCACTCCAATTATGAATGGCAATCCGAACATTTGAAGTCTGTTGTCCTGCCCAAAGAAAGAGGAATCATCCAGCAGGTGGCAGCAGGATACAATTATTTTAGGTCTTGATAGGCAGGCTGAGGTAACTGTGGGGATATTTTATGGACGTTCGGGTTCTAGGTTCCCTCACGGGGATCCAGAAGACATCTGGAAAGAGGATAACCAGGCCATCTTGGGGACTCCAATATCTAGGATTTTTCCATTCCTCTTCACTTATTAATTTCACAAATAATTACTGAGCCCCTACAATGTTCAAAGTAACGGGAAGAGCTGAAGATACAAGAGTGAACCACACACAATCCTTGCTCTCCCGAAGCTTAGTCTGCTCCAGCAGACAGACAAGTCTTCAGGGTACTTTATAAAACCAAGCAGAGTTAGTAGGAACACTAGAACTGGGAGGAATTTTTGTACCTCCATGCCCTTTGAAGCATAGGCAATCGACAGAGGCTAAGGGCTCAGGTCGCAAGAAGGTTGTGATATGGTCTGATCGCCTTCTGTGGACCTTTATGACAAGTGTTCGTTGATTTGTGTATCAGATATTTACTGAACTCCGTCATTTTGCCCAGCATTGTGTTTGAGCCAAACAGATCTATTTCAAATGTCATTGAGAAGAAGGTAAGATATGCACGCAGGTTAAACTAAATAGTAAACACGGTAGTAAAACCGAAAAAGGTCTGGGAAGAGTTCTTGGTTGCATGTGTTGTTTTGTGATATTTGACAGCTTAACGTCTCTGACTTGACACCAGCACGTACGTTGGGAGTTCTTTCTGGGCTGTGAATTTGTGAGGACCCACTGCACCACTCTTATGCGGAATTCAGAGAACGCAACCCAGTCCTTTCAATGGACCGAAGGCAGATCGGCCTGCCGACCCACCGTAGGGGCGGTCAGTCCACTGGGGCACGCACGTCTTCCACGCGTGGATTCGTTAGGGCGTGAGGGACCCGTCTCACGTGACCAACCGGCAGCCTTTTGATTGGCCTTTCTTCTTTCCCTCCCCATTGGGTGGGAGGAAACACTGACAAGGTCGGGCGCATGCGCAGTGCCTTAATTTCCTGGGCCACCCGGAGTGGAGCGGCGGGGTTGGATGATAAACAGGCTGTGGCTAGGAAGGAGGGGGAGGGGGCGTTTGGTCCTCGGGGACTTCTCCTGCCGCGTTTTTCCCTCAGGTGTGGCGGGGTCCCAGCCGCTGGCTTGAGCCTCCTCCTTTGTGAAAGGGGAAGGTAGCTCCGGCGGAAGCCGTTAAAGTTGCGGCGGGCGTGCGAGACAGGGTT
>NW_007258821.1:61948-81268 GCF_000164805.1 Carlito syrichta
TGACCCGCGGAACGCGGGTTCTGTGAACAGACGTGGGGAAGACTCGCTTCCGAGAAGAGGAAGGGCCCAATTGAGAAGGGAGCCAGGCCGCTGAAGGGGAGGGGGCTGCCAAGATGGCGTCGGCCTCCTCTGGGCCGTCGGCGGTTGGGTTTTCATCCTCTGATTCCGGGGTCCCTTCCGGTACCTCGTCCTCAGGTAAGCGGGGCAGGGGTCTGGTGAGGAATGTGCGATGGGAGGAGGAGCGAGAGCTGTGAGGTCAGCGGTAGCTGGGAATGTCCTAGGGGTTGTTGGTGAGGGGGGAAAGAGGGCTGGGCTTTCAAAAAGCAGCGATTGATGAGAGGGCAGGAGTCCGCGGAAAGGGGGGATTTGATTGAGAAGAGAACCTGTAGAAAACGTTGGCAGTCTTAGAATAGGCCGGGTTGAAGACTTCGAGGAGGAGGGATGGAGATGGAAGGTGGGGGAAGGAAGGAAACAGAAGAGAAACGGAAGGGAGTAGAGAGACTTCAGTACGTGGAGGGCTGATGAGTAGAGGGACGAATTGGTGTGGGAGGCAGGTAGAACCAAGCTGATTGCGGGTTAACTGGATGAAAATTAAGCCGTGGGACTGAAAAGCTCTTGGAGAGTTGTAGGACGCTTCCGATTGCAGGGGGATCGTGAATTTTACTGGGGGTGGGAGTTGTCGAAGACATCTTTTTCCTCAAAGACGCCCCCGAATGCGTCATTCCTTCTCACTTCGTTCCCTCCCCCACGCCGACACGCGCGCTCACAGTCTCTCTCTGTCTCACACACACACACACACACACACTTTCTCAAACTAACTTCTGTCTCTAGATTGCCCAACTTTGGGAAGGAATTAGAAGTTTTGAAGAGAGTCTGTGGAATGTGAGGCATTGCGGTCAAAAGACTGAAAAACAGATGGGGAATATGGAATGGAGTCTTGAATTGGAGCAGAGACTGAGGGACGGGATGTTGGGAATTAGGCCCGAGAAAAAGAAAGATGAGTGGGGGGGTGACTGAGTGCTGTGAGGAAGGATTACGTAATAGAAAATGAACTGGAAGAATGCATAGGCTGTATCAGGAGCTTGGAACTTGGAGAATGGTAATATACAGAGCTCAAAGTAGTCAGAAACTAAGGAAGGCAAGGGAAGGCTGAGGAAGCCCACAAGAAAAGCAACAGATTGTGTGTAGGAGAGAAAATGTGTATGTTTGTGGGGGGGGGGTGAGTCAGAAACTGTTCTAGAGCTTCCATCAGAAATGTCTGGTGTCCCACAGTAACTGCTGCCTCTACACTGTGACTAGGGGAGATTGCCAGATATTGGATGCTTTACTTGAGATTTTGATGTTTCCTTAGGCTTGGGATTGCATCCTTGCCATTTTGAATTGGCTACGTAGAGGGTTCCACCTTTCACATTCCAGCTCAGAGGAGAGAATACCTAGTCACAAATATCCTCTTCACGAACTGCGGCTTTATTTATGTACTTCTATTTTTAGTTTCTTGAGAGGTGATTTTTGCCTTTCCTATAAAAGCATCAGAGAGCCAGAACAGAACAGTTCATGCTGCGTTCTAAGCATAAAAAAGGATGAAGTACAAGTGACAGGTTTGTTTTTTTTTTTTTTATTGGGTTGGAGTCTCACTCTGTCGCCCAGAGTGGAGTGCAGTGGCCGCTCCCGGCCACCGCAGCCTTGACCTGCTGGGCTCCGGCGATCCTTCCGCCTCAGCCTTCCAAGTAGCCAGAATTACAGGCATACGCTACCATGCCCGGCTGATTTTTTGATTTTTTATTGTAGAGATGAGGTCTCGCTGCCCAGGCGTGTCTCGAACCCACAGGCTCATGCAATCCACTCACCTCAGCCTCCCAAAGGCGCGGGATTACAGGCTGAGCCACCGAGCCCAGCAGGTTTTTTTTGTTTTTAATCCAACAGCTCCTTAATTTGAAACCTTCTACTCTCCAAACCAGAATGAATGGTTGTGTGTGGTCCTTAAGCAAACTTCTCAACTATCAAGTCAGATATTTGCTCTGCTGAAAGCCAGGTTAATTTTTTTTTTTTGAGTTGGAGTCTCACCCTGTCACCCAGACTGGAGTGCAGTGGCTGCTCCTGGCCACCACAGCCTCGACCTGCTGGGCTTCGGCGATCCTTCCACCTCAGCCTTCCCAGTAGCAGGAACTACAGGCGCTCGCTACCACACCGGGCTAATTTTTTTTATTTATTGTAGAGACGAGGTCTCGCCTGCCCAGGTGGGTCTTGAACCCGTGGGCTCAGGCAATCCACTCTCCTCAGCCTCCCAAAGATGCGGGATTACAGGCTGAGCCACCGAGCTCGGCTATGTTTTTTTTTTTTTTTTTGAGTTGGAGTCTCATTCTGTCGCCCAGGCTGGAATGCAGTGGCACTCTCATGGCCATCACAGCCTTGACCTGCTGGACTCAGGTGATCTTTCCCCCTCAACCTTCCAAGTAGCTGGAACTACAGGCATGCACCACCACACCCGGCTAATTTTTTGTCTTACTATACAGATGAGGTCTCACCAAGTTTCCTGGGCTGGTCTCGGACCCATAGGCTCAGGCAATCCTCTCACCTCTTGTCTCCTAAAGTGCTAGGATTATAGGCATGAACCACTGCGCCCAGCCTAGGTTAATCTTAAAAGCCATGTGTTCATGTCCCAAAATTTGATTCAGCCTTATTTCATGGAAGTACCTGCCAGGTAGACAGGTTTGGAAATAACAAGGAAATATTTCTTTGTTACTTATTGATACATCTTCCTCATCTTTTGTCTTTACTCATGTTCCAAATATTCCTAATATATTTTTTAGATGTTACTATTTGCTATTTTCTTTTCTTTCTTTCTTTCATGTTTTTTTTTTTGAGTTAGAGTCTCTTTGTTGACCAGACTGGAATACAGTGGCACACTCATGGCCACCCCAGTGTCGACCTGCTGGGCTCTGGTGATCCTTCTGCCTCAGTCTTCCAAGTAGCCGGACTACAGGCGCGCGCTACCATGCCTGGCTAATTTTTTGATTTATTGTAGAGACAGGGTCTCTCCAAATTGCCCAGGTTGATCTCAAACCTGTGGACTCAGTCTATCCACTCGCCTCGGCCTCCCAGAGTGCTGAGATTATAGGCTGAGCCACTGAGCCCGGCCAATCTTTATGTTTTCTGTCAAATCCTAGGGATGACAGTTGATAATTCAGATTGTATAATGTTTTTGTTTTCATCAGAAAGTCAACTATTAGGCTTAAGTGGACTTTACAGCTTCTTGACTCTAGTATGTAAAAGTGGTATAGGGTATAGAAACGTTTAAGTTGCAAATAAATAGCCTTAGATTCCCTTTTTTTAATTTGTTTTTTATTTTTATTTATTTATTTATTTTGGATTGGAGTCTCACTCTGTCACCCAGATTGGAGTGCAGTGGCACGCTCCCGGCTACCACAGCCTCGACCTGCTGACCTCCGGCGATCCTTCTGCCTCAGCCTTCCAAGTAGCTGGAACTACAGGCGTGTGCTACCACACCCAGCTAATTTTTTGATTTATTGTAGAGATGAGATCTTGCCAAGTTGCCCAGGTGGGTCTTGAACCCGCAGGCTTGGGCAATCCACTCACCTCAGCCTCCCAAGGCACCAGATTACAAGCTGAGCCACCGAGCCTGATTGATTCCCTTTTTTTTTTAAACTTTTGTGTCTCACACCCTCCTCTATTTCATTGGCAAATATTGAAATAGTTGGATTAAGAAAAATTCTGTTCATAAATATACTAGGAAACGTGGGATTATTGTGTGTAGATATATATGCAGTGTTGACTTTTGTGTGTAGATATATATGCAGTGTTGACTGTGTTTGCTTAGGTTTGGGCTTAGTGAACTTAATAGAATTTTTCTTTTCAAGGATATGATTTTGAAGGGGATATGATATTCTATTTGTGATTGCAGGAGAGTGCCTCTCTGTTTGGATAGTACCAGGGGAAGTAGAAATAAGTGGCAGGAATAAGTGATGGTTTATGATTTCTAAATTGTTTAAGGCTAGAAGGCCTAGGTGTGTGTTTCAACCTTCCTAAAACCAACTTACTGTTCTTTGATGTTTAGTTGAACTTCACATAAGTTTTGATAAAATCCCGAAATCCTAAAGATATAAGATTCTCTGCCAGTGTTGAAAATACATATAAAATAAGAATGTTACTTCGCGACCCGCCTGGGCAACTTGGCGAGACCCATCTCTACAATAAATCAAAAAATTAGCCGGGCGTGGTAGCGTACGCCTGTAATTCCAGCTACTCAGAAGACTGAGGCGGAAGGATCACCGGAGCCCAGCAAGTCGAGGCTGCGGTGACTGGGAGTGGCCGCTGCACTCCAGTCTGGGCAACAGAGTGAGACTCCAACTCAAAAAAAAAAAAGAATGTAACAGTTCACAGTTCAGGAACAGACATTATTTTAGATAAATCACTCCTAACGTTTGGGGGCTCAAAATCTTCTGGTGTTTGAATTGGGCAGGAGAGATTAGAAGAGTTGTTCTCTTCCAATATGAAACTCCCGTCTAGATTGTTGCACCACTAAGCCAGAGCCAGTCTTTTATTATACTGCTAAGTGAAATGCAGAGGGTAAAGCAAACCATAAGCTCTAAGAGATGCTGAATGTCTTTTCCCTTTGGAGTAATTCCATGTTTGGATTGAGGGGAGGCAATTATGAATGAATATCAGCTTACAGCAGCCATCATCTTGTGCTTGTCCTTAAACTTTGAGCAGGGCTCAGGTCCCTTGTGGGAGTTCTGTATATCTTATTTGCCTTGTATACTTAGTCGAGCATTATAGGGGTAACTCAGAATAATAAGAGGTGATGCAGTTTGCTGTTTAGTCTCAGCTGTTTGGTGTGTAAAGGAAATTTATTCCTTCTCTTCCTTTCTCTACCATCATCATTGTTTGAACAATGGCACCGCTTAATAATAAAATCAACCCTGATGAGAGTCTTTGACTGTATGACCATCTGTCACACCAGTGTTTAGAGAAACTCTTTCCCTATCTCTAGTTTAACTTCTTATGGTCCATCTAGAGCTTGAAATTCAGCCAGTTAGTGCCATTTTAACCACTATGAAGAGACTAAAGAGTTTCTGTTTCAGAGACTTGATTTGAAGTTAGTGGAGGGGTTAGAAAGTTAGGATGCTAAGGTGTATATTGCCTCCCTGAAATAAGAGCTCTGTGATAGAATCACATGTCTTTCCCCCAAGGAAAATCACTTGAAACCTTAGATGATCATGAACTGTTCTGCTTCTGCTTCAGACCAGAGTATTTTTTAAATTGTCATTCCTTCCCATATGATTTTATCAGGAACACAAATGATTTGGTGGGGTTTTTTGTTTTTTTGTTTTTAGTTTTTAGTTGGAGTCTCACTCTGTACCCCAGGCTGGAGAGTAGTGACACGCTCACGGCCACCACAACCTCAACCTGCTGGGCTCAGGTGATCCTTCTGCCTCAGCCTTCCAAGTAACTGACCCTACAGGTGGGCGCCACAATGCCTGGCTAATTTTTTGCTTTATTGTAGAGACGAGGTCTTGCCAAGTTGCTCAGGCTGGTCTCAAACTCCTCGCCTTAGGCAATCCTCTTGCCTTAGTCTCCAAAGTACTGGGATTACAGGTGTGAGCCACTGTGCCTGCCTCTAATTTTTAATTACTGTTTTGTAGCGATGGAGTGTTGATATGTTACTCAGGCTGGTCTTGAACTCCTGGCCTCAAATGATCATTCTACCTCAGCCTCCCAAAGTGTTGGTAGTACAGGCATGAACCACCATACCAGGCCAAAATCTTATGTTTTGCTTGTTAACGTCTGTGGGATCTTCTGGGTTGATATAAGACTCTCCTGATTAATACCCTTGTTCAAATATGTGCTACTTAATAACTATTAAATCTTTTATTAGCCTGTTTTTCCTTGATAACATAATGGAAACTATAGCCTGTGAAATGAACAACAGAGATAATACCAGACCAGCAGCAGAACTGGGGAGAGCGAAGGTGATTATTTTATTCTCTAAGGTGGACATTTTCTCTTTTAGAATTTTGTAGTTTTCTTTTTTTTTTTGAGTTGGAGTCTCACTTGGTTGCCCAGACTGGAGTGCAGTGGCCGCTCCCGGCCACCGCAGCCTTGCCTGCTGAGCTCCGGCGATCCTTCCGCCTCAACCTTCCAAGTAGCTGGAATTACAGGCATGCGCTACCACGCAGCTGATTTTTTGATTTATTGTAGAGATGAGGTCTCGCTGCCCAGGCGGGTCTCGAACCCGCGGACTCAGGCAATCCACTCACCTCAGCCTCCCAAAGGCGCGGGATTACAGGCTGAGCCACCGAGCCCGGCTGTAGTATTCTTACTTGACATAAAGAAGGCAACAAGACCCAAGTTGCCAGTTTGAAGACAACAGGACCCAAGTTGCCCGTTTCTTTTTCTCTTTTCTTTTTACTGGTTTTCTTGATGAAAGACAAAAGTGTAGGTTGTATGCTATTTCCTGATAGCCAGGTAGAGGGAATTTTTTTTTTTTCTGTTTCAAACTCAACCCATCACTCAGACTCAGAGAGTGTTTGGACCGATGGTGTTTCCTAGAGGAGACCCCTTTGCCTTTTCCCCTATTGCACCACTTTTCCACCCTTTCCCATCACAAAAGAGGGTTGTTTAATTTTCTATTTGTGCTTATCCTATCTTGGTCATATCTCCTATGAGCTTTTAATCTTTTCTTTTTTTTGAATTGGAGTCTTACGCTGTGCCCATGCTGGAGTACAGTGGCATGCTCATGACCACCGCAGCCTTGACATACTAGGCTCAGGCTGTCCTTCTCCCTCACTCTTCCAAGTAGCTGGAACTACAAGTGTGCGCCACCACACCCGGCTAATTCTTTGATTTATTGTAGAGATAAGATCTTGCCAAGTTGCCCAGACTGGTCTAGAACCCCTAGGCTCATGCAATCCTCTTGCCTCAGCCTCCCAAAGTGCTAGGATTACAGGCATGAGCCATCGTGCCTGGCCAGTTTGCTTATTTGTATGTACTGATGTATAAACATCTAATTCCTTGAAAGTCTCCGTGTTCTTGGGATCTGAGGAAGACTTAGGCAAAAAGAGAGGAGGGAGTCTCTTGTAGAGAGCTCTGTGTATGTTAGTGTTTGTTTTGTATACTGAACTGAGCAGTGTGGAAGTAATCCAGAATAAGCACTATCCCAAGGATCAGTGATGTTGGTGGTGGGAGGTGGGCAATGAGGAGGTGAGCAAGGGAAGATGGATAGACGTTTTTCTTTTTGAGTATATTAGCCTTTTTGGGGGGGGCACAGTATAGGTAAACTTCAAGTTCTTTTTTTTTTTTTTTGAGTTCGAGTCCCACTCTGTCGCCCAGATTGGAGTGCAGTGGCCGCTCCCTGCCACCGCAGCTTCCACCTGCTGGGCTCTGGCTATCCTTCCGCCTTAGCCTTTCAAGTAGCCGGAACTATAGGCTCGCGCTACCATGCCCGGCTAGTTTTTGATTTATTGTAGAGATGAGGTGTCGCCAAGTTGCCCAGATGGGAAACTTCAAGTTCTTATTGACAGGAACCTGTATAAAAGGGGCTTGATGACAGAGAAGTAACTTGGGCATATCTCTGATTTCCTTGGAACAGGGTAGGGGAATAATTGCCTTGAAGTTCATTCTTGGGGCAATTAATACTCATTATGATATTATTATTATTTGAGTTGGAGTCTCACTATGTCACCCAGACTGGAGTGCAGTGGCCACTCCCGGCCACCGCAACCTCAACCTGCTGGGCTCTGGCGATCATTCCACCTCAGCCTTCCAAGTAGCTGGAACTACAGGCATGCGCTACCACGCCCGGCTGATTTTTTTGATTTATTGTAGAGATGAGGTCTTGCCAAGTTGCCCAGGCGGGTCTCGAACCCCCGGGCTCAGGCAATCCACTCATCTTAGCCTCCCAAAGGCGCGGGATTATAGGCTGAGCCACTGAGCCTGGCTCATTATGATATTATTAAAGTTAGACTTTCTCTGCTGAAATATGTACATTCTAATCCAGCAAAATTCATTACTGTTTCTAGATAAGGCCAGATTTGGAAATGGAATTAAGAGATGGCTATCTGCCAAAATTCTCAAATGCCTTTTGGCCATGGGTGGATTATTGAGGAGACCCAAGTCCCAAATCTTTTAAGGAAGAACTTGGATTTTTTTCATAATTTTAAGTAAAGTTTTGGTACCAAGGAATACCTATTTGAGGCCTGAGAACCATGAAACTTGGTGTTATAGAACTCAATGCAAAAGGTCCCTAGTGGGAAGTATGTAATTATTTTAGTTTAACTCCCTCATTTTCCAAATTAGAAAAGCTGAGGTTCAGAGAAATTGTTACTAGCTGCAAAGGTGTTGCATGAGGACTGTATGTTATCAAGATGAATCTTTGTAAATTTGTGGCTCATTCTTGCTGTACTGCTTTCAAATGGCTTATTAGCTGAGGTGACCCCAAGACTGGTAGTTCAAACAGCTTTTGAGCTTTTGTCTCTCGAAGCATCCTTGCCCTTCTGACTTTTTTCCTAGAAGATTCTTAGGAAAAATCGACACTGGCTAGGAAAGAAAATTTAGCTTTTTTCTGAGGATGTGGTTTGGTTTTCTTAGTTGGCTTGACTCCGTCATTATTGGGGGTATAGAGATGGTACAATTGTTTTTTAACACTGTGGTTCACAGCTGTCTGCTCAGCAGTGCTTCTCAGGAGGCAAGCTGACATTTCAGTATTTTCAATTGAAGAGCATACTGTGCCTCCCACCTACAAGGATATAGTTAGAAAGGCTTTCAGTATTCCAAGTTAACTAGACCCAGAGAGATTGCTTCAGATAGTCCAGCAAACAATTTAGGCTGATGTTGGTTTTTGTTTTGTTATGTTGTAGGAGGTTTTGCTTTAGCCTCTTTTTTTCCCTTTTAAAGTGTCTGGCTCTTAATCTTATTAACCAAGAGTCTGCTAAGTGTTAGCAGTTTGCTCCTGCTTAACTCTTTGTGCTCTATGTAGGAATTACTGGCATTATGTGTCAGTGTCGGTAGATTGACCTATGGGATTTCTTTCCTATGACCTGCTCAGACAAAACTCCAGTCATCTGAGGAATGCATTTCCGGCTAGCCTCTAGCGTCCCCAAATTATATGTGCGCTTCAAACATTGAAATCAGTCATACACTGCCTCTTAGTTTCTCCTCTGGTAGATGATGTAATCTCCTCTTTGTCGGAAATGCTTCTGCTCTGAAAGTGCTGGGAGAGGCTCTGCTATTAAGGCCAACTCTGTTTTGTTCCACATGCTGGGGGGAAAATAACAACTAATTTCAGAGCTGTTCACTGTCTGAAATATCTTTGTTTACGTTATCTCCCCCACACCCTTTTTTTTGAGTTAGACTCTCTGTCACCCAGGCTAGAGTGCGGTGGTACACTCACGGCCACCGTAGCTTCGACCTGCTGGGCTCAGGTGATCTTTCCACCTCAGCTTTCCATGTAACTGGAACCACAGGCACCCACCACAACACCTGGCTAATTGTTTGATTTATTGTAGAGATGAGGTCTCGCCCAGGATGGCCTCAAACCTGTGAACTCAAGCAGTCCTCTTGCCTCTGCCTTGCAAAGTGCTGGGATTACAGGTGTGAGCCACCACGCCAGGCTAAATCATCCCCTCTTTTTTTTTTTTTTTTTTTTGAATCGGGGTCTCACTCTGTTGTCCAGGCTGGAGTGCAGTGGCACGCTTACAGCCACTGCAGCCTCTACCTGCTGGGCTCAGACAATCCTTCCACTTTAGCTTTTCAAGTAGCTGAGACTACAGGTGTGCACCACCACGCCCAGCTAATTTTTTTTTGTGTGTGTGTGACATGAGGTCTCACCAAGTTGCCCAGGCTGGGCTCAGGCAGTCCTCTTGTCTCGGTCTCCCAAAGTGCTGGGATTACAGGGTTGAGCCACTGCACCTGCCAAATTATCCCGTTTTAAGACCAGCTCTTTGCCCTTCTGAAGTTTGCCTTTTTCACACTTCTCAGAATTATATTGATGGCTTTTCTTTTCTTTCCTTTACATTTTCTCCTTCTCAGTAGTGAATCTTAGTCTCCAGTTGCTTAGTAGTAGCAAGTAGGTTTCTGGCAAAACACCACCGTGATTTCCAGTGGTGGAGAATCATAGTTGTGTTTCGCCAGGTGACTAGCAACCAGTTTCTCCAGTATCTTTTTCACCACAAACACAATTTAGGGTGGGGCCAAGGACCAAAATGGAATGCTTCCTTAAGACTGGTACAGAGTTACTCAGAAAAATTTTCTGTGACACAGTGTGATGATTCAACTTTGTATTTTAGCAAGCACTGATTGGATTGTTTCCACTTTGGCATTTGATTTGATTAGTTCTGCTGTTCTGAAATTATTTTAGTAACAGTCATTTCCCAGCTATTTTTTTCTTTTCTACCCAGTTTATTTTTATAGTTTAGAGACTAGGTCTTTAATAGTTTTCAAGTCTTGGCATCTAGGAGATAATGCTGAAATTGAGAATTCCTGTTTGATAGGAGACCATTGGTATTCTGAGGGATATGTTTATCTTTTTTAGAGAGAACCTTTTATATGTACTGATACAGGTTGCTTCAGGTTGTATAGGCATCTCAAAGTAAACATAGTTGAGAAAGAGTATGAAATATACTAATTGACTGGGTGCAGTGGCTGACACCTGTAATCCCAACACTTTTAGAGACCAAGTCAAGAGAATTACTTGAGCCCAGGAATTTGAAACCAGCCTAGGCAACATAGTGAGACCTTGTCTCTACAAAAAATAAAATAAATTACCCAAATATGGTGGCATGCACCCGTAGTCCCAAGCTACTCGCCTGAGGCAGAAGGATTGCCTGAGCCTAGGAGTTCAAGGCTGCAGTGAGTCGTGATTGTGCCATTGCATTCTGGCCTGGGCGACTGAGACCCTGACTCAAAAAAAAAAGAAAGGAAAAAGAAACTATAGCAATTATGCTTATTTTTAGGCTGGGATTGTCAGCAGCATTCTAGGCATTTTCTTTTCACATTTTTTCTTCTAACTTATCTTTACAACAGCATAATGTGATTGTAATGAGCTTGAGTTAATGTGTGGTGAGGAGTGATGGTGATTTGTATGTATGGGACTGTTGAGCACTGGTTTACTGGGAAAAATGGATTATAAAGCAAAGAAAACAACAATAGGATAGCTTTGTATATCTTTTTTCTTTGTTATTTGTAATATGCACATTAACAATTATAGAAAACTTATGCATAAGAAAAAAGAAATACAATTTAAAAAGAAAAACTGTTTACATAGATAAGGAAAAATAGAAACTTGAAGTTACAAAATCTGCCTAATCCTGCAATCGAGAGATAGACATATTTTAACATTTTGGTATGTAATCCTTTGCACTTTTTCTATATCTGTAAGTACATGTAAATTTATAGATAAAGGTTTTACAAAAATGATACAGTACTATATTTTTACCTTTTTCTACTCACTGGTTCATTGTGACATCCTATCCATAAATATAGATAAAATAATGATTTTATAGTATTCATTTTATGACTGTACCATGATTTCTGTCACTAGTCCCCTCTTGTTCATTTAGATTCTTTCCAATCATAAAATCTATATAATAATATATACAGTGCTGCAATAAACAACCATATTCCAGACAAAGGTATATACACATCTTTGTCTGCTTGACTAATTAATTCCTTAGGATAAATTATTAGTTCAAATTATTGGACACATACACATTTACTTTTAAGGCATTTTGCTAAATAGGGCCAAATTTTGGCCAGGCACCTGGTTCATGCCTGTAGTCCCAGCACTTTGGGAGGCAGAGGTGAGAGGATTGCCCAAGCCCAGTCTGGGCAACTTGGTGAGACCTTGTCTCTACAATAAATCAAGAAAACTTTGCTGGGCATGGTGGCACACACTTATAGCTCCAGTTACTTGGAAGACTGAGGCAGAAGGACCACCTGAGCCCAGCCACTGCACACCAGACTGGGCGAGAGTGAGATTCTCACTTAAAAAAAAAAGTATGAGCATTCTTTTCTCAACTCTTTGCACCCAGATGTCCCCTCTCAGGAGACATAAATAAATTGCTGGTGATTATGCAGGATAAACTTATGTAAGTGCAGGTTTTTCAAAATGTATGTTTCCTTAGTTTTCCATTCAAGTTGCATAAAACAAATAAAGAGGTGGAATATATACCGAGATATGATCGATCAGTTGAAAACTGGTTTCCAGGAATCACGAGTGTGTCCTTCCACATCTTCAAACAACAGACTGGCCAATAAGTTGCATATTATTATTATTATTTTTTTTTTTTTTAAGTTGTAGTCTCACTCTGTCACCCAGATTGGAGTGCAGTGGCTGCTCCCGGCCACTGCAGCCTCCACCTGCTGGGCTCCGGCGGTCCTTCCGCCTCAGCCTTACAAGTAGCTGGAACTACAGGCGCACACTACCTCACCTGGCTAATTTTTTTTATTTATTGTAGAAATGAGGTCTCGCCAAGTTGCCCAGGCGGGTCGCGAACCTGCGGGCTCAGGCAATTCACTTGCCTCAGCCACCCAAAGCGCGGATTACAGGCTGAGCCACCGAGCCCGGCTAGGTTGTGTATTATTAATGAAGGAGGAAGAAAAACGAGACTGCATTGTCTGCTCAAATAGAAAAACACCAGGTGGAAGACATCAAACAAATTACTTTGCACAACATGTAATGATGAATCTGCAGTGCATGTTGGTGACTATTTACATGTTCTAACACATTAGAAAAATATAAAATACAAAGTTTTGATTTTTTTTGTCAAAAATAAGTTCCTCAATATCCAAAATCCCATTATAAGCCAAGTATTATTACAATAAAACAACTGGTTCCTACTCTACTATTTAATATGAAGTGATTAGTTTTTTTACTATTTCATAGAAAAGTTCAGTCGAGTTCTGGTAGGTGATCCGTGAGATGTCTCTGAGTGCAAAGGGTTAAAAGATTGAAGGCTGCATGCAAAGGAACTTTATACCAGAAATGTTTTGCCAATCTGAATTCATTCCAGAGTGAAATGATTTGGGGTACATGTTTTGTGACTGCTTTTGGAATTTTTGTGCCAGAGCGTCTCCTGTCATTTTTTGGATGTTTACCAAGAATTGCAAAAAATCATCTCACATTTCGTAGTATGGTGCTAGGGTTTAGACCATATCCTGGTCAAATTAAACTTGTGTGGGTTTTCACCCTCTTTTCTAATGCTTCTTCTCTGTAAGCAGGTAGTACCCCAGAAGTAAGTGATAACTTTCTGTTTTTCCTCATTAGGTTTCAACTTTCTGTGCTGTGGGGTCAACCGTAAGAGAGGTAGATCTGATGTGTATCTGCTGAAGAAGCATGAGCTCCTCCCAGTAACTAGCAGCCAACTCCTCTTCCCCATAACAATTGCAGACGTTTTGTAGTGGTAGTGCATGGCCTTCTGAGAAGGCTATGGTTATCTTAGAAGCACTATTTGACTATAGCTCCTGTATCCCTCTGCTCTCCCCAGAGTAGATGTTATCTTAACACAGAAGTATCTTTTCTCACAATTCTACAATAGAATGAATCAGTTGACTACCTTTTATCTCCTTCAACGTTTTCCTGTAACTTCAACTTCATTTCCTTTTTTTTTTATTTTTTTATTTTTGAGTTGGAGCCTCACTCTGCCGCCCATGTTGAAGTGCAGTGGCACACTTTCGGCCGCCCCGGGGTCAACCTGCTGAGCTCAGTCGATCCTTCTGCCTCAGCCTTCCAAGTGTTTTTTTTTTTTTTTGAGTTGGAGTCTCACTCTGTCGCCCAGACTGGAGTGCAGTGGCTGCTCCTGGCCACCGCAGCCTCGACCTGCTGGGCTCCGGCAATCCTTCCGCCTCAGCCTTCCAAGTAACCGGAATTACAGGCATGCGCTACCATGCCCAGCTGGTTTTTTGATTTATTGTAGAGATGAGGTCTCGCTGCCCAGGCGGGTCTCGAACCCGTTTTTTTTTTTTCTTTCTTTCTTTTTTTTAACTTTTTTTTTCCCCAGCCACTGCAGTCTCGACCTGCTGGGCTCCGGCGATCCTTCCTCCTCAGCCTTACAAGTAGCTGGAACTATAGGTGCATGCTACCACATCTGGCTAATTTTTGATTTATTGTAGAGATGAGGTCTCACCAAGTTGCCCAGGCGGGTCTCGAACCCGCGGGCTCAGGCAATCCACTCACCTCAACCTCCCAAAGGCGCGGGATTACAGGCTGAGCCACCAAGCCCGGCTTTTTTTTTTTTGTTAAACTTGTATCAGTGTCTCACTCTGTTGCCCAGGCTGGAGTGCAGTGGCAATGCTCACAGCCACCATGCCCAGCTAATTTTTTGATTTATTGCAGAGATGAAGTCTCACCAAGTTGCCCAGGCTGGTCTTGAACCCCTGGGCTCAGGCAATCCGCTTGCCTCATCCTCCCAAAATGCTGGGATTGCAGACGTGTGCCACTGTGCCCAGCTCTTTTCCTTTTGTTTCAATAAACTAGCCTCAGCTCCTTTTCTCTTCCCTTGCTGTTGTATCTCTCATTTCCCCTCTTGACCCTTCCCATCCTGTAGATGGGGTTTCATAATTCACAGTGATAATAATTGCTAGCATTTATAGAGTATTTATGATAGATGAAGTCTGTATTCGTGACTTATCTCATTTGATTCTTTTAGCAATCCTGTAAGGCACATGTATTTCCACATTTTGTAGTTAACTGGCCTGACCTAGAGAAATTTTTTTTTTTTTTTTTTTTGAGTTGGAGTCTCACTCTGTCGCCCAGACTGGAGTGCAGTGGCCGCTCCCGGCCACCGCAGCCTCGGCCTGCTGGACTCCGGTGATCCTTCCGCCTCAGCCTTCCAAGTAGCTGGAATTACAGGCATGCGCTACCACGCCCAGCTGATTTTTTGATTTATTGTAGAGATGAGGTCTCGCTGCCCAGGCGGGTCTCGAACCCGCGGGCTCAGGCAATCCACTCATCTCAGCCTCCCAAAGGCGCGGGATTACAGGCTGAGCCACCGAGCCCGGCTGACCTAGAGAAATTTTAAACAACCTGTCCAAGTACCCAGTTAGTAAATGTTGGATCTAATATTCAAACCTAGCCAACCTAGGTGTTCTGATTTCAGACCCCACGTTCCTACCCACTGTGCTATTATTGCTCACCTCACTAATTTGAAAGTCTATGTGTGTAAACTAACTTAACTTTAAACCAGGTTAAATATTTGTTGTTGAATGGGTGCCATCTGAACCAGGAGTCCTTGGTGAAGGAGAAAACAGTACAGAGGGGAACTTTCCTTTCTGACCTTAGCATTTCTAAAAAAGCAATTCTGAGTTCTTACATAGCAGGTGAAATTATTGATCATTTTTTCAGAAACTATTTTACGAGTTAATGTGGACTTTTGCCAAGGATTAACTGATTCTGTCGTCAATTCCAAGATTCTTAAAACAAATTTTTGAGTTTGCTTATCAGGAGTGCGCTTTTTGTTCAATGCAGATTCAGTATTCACAAACTTATGCTTTTAATCAGAGCAAGTCATTCATGGTCTCACATATACAAAAACGACTCTTGTCTGAGATGAATGGAGTTTTTTTTTTCCTCTTAAATTGTTACTGTCTTATTACAAAAACTTGGTACTTATGCCAGGTACGGTGTTCACATCTGTAATCCCAGCACTTTGGGAGGCAGAGGCAAGAGGACTGCCTGAGCGCCGGGGTTAAAGGCCAGCCTGGGCAACTTGGTGAGACCTCATGTCTACAATAAATCAAAACATTAGCCGGGTGTGGTGGCACACGCCTGTAGTTCCAGCTACTTAGAAGGATGAGGCAGAAGGATCACATGAGCCCAGCAGACTGAGGCTGCAGTAGCCATATATGTTCCACTGTACTCCACACTGGGCGACACAGTGAGACTTCAACTCAAAAACAAACCAGCCAAAAAGGTACTTTCTATACTAGTGAGGACCTTAATATCTGTAAAATTGTGAAACAGTTCTTTCAAGCATTGGACTTGAAAGGCAGTTTCTGCTTCTCTAGATTACTGACATTGTCTGATTTAGAACAATGATAAAGAAATGAAAGGTACTTTCCTACTATTTTTTTTTCTTTTTTCCTTCTAACTCACTGTACCTTAGAATTTTCTATTTTTGCCAGTGTCATTGATGACTGTTGCCAGAGGAACTGAATGTTGTCAATTTTCTTTCTTTTTTCTTTTTTTTTTTTTGAGTTGGAGTCTCACTCTGTCACCCACACTGGAGTGCAGTGGCCGCTCCTGGCCACCGCAGCCTCGGCCTGCTGGACTCCGGTGATCCTTCTGCCTCAGCCTTCCAAGTTGCTGGAACTACAGGCATTCACTACCACGCCCGGCTAATTTTTTGATTTATTGTAGAGATGAGGTCTTGCCAAGTTGTCCAGGCGGATCTCGAACCCGTGGGTTCAGGCAATCCACTCACCTCAGCCTCCCAAAGCGTGGGATTACAGACTGAGCCACCGAGCCGGCATGTCACTTTTCTTGAGAGGAACTGAAGGAGGAAGACTGTGTTCTTAATCCTCTATCAGTGAAAATGAAAGATTTATTTGTCCCAGAGGATGTAGGTATTTCAAGGGAAGAAAATAAAGCTTCATGTTGTTTGTTAACAAATCAGAGATTTATTCAGAGCATCCTAGTTCTATTGGTGCTTTCTTGTCCCAGTCATATTCTAGGTGACCAGGAAATTTAAAATAAAAGATGAGGTAGAAGAAAGAGTTAAACTAGGAGTTAGGAATATAGGTTCTCATTCTGGCTCTGTCACTGCCTTTTCTCTGTGATTTTTTTAACATACTGCTTAATTTCTGTTCCTCTGTGCTATTGTTATTGTTTTTTTTTTAAAGGAGGCGGGGAGTAGTAGCATAAACCTGTAATCCTAGTACTTTAGGAGGCTGAGGTGAGAGGATTGCCTAAGCTCAGGGGTTCGAGACCAGCCTAGGCAACTTGGTAAGACCTTGTCTCTACAATAAATCAAAAAATAAGCTGAGTGTGGTAGCATGCGCTTGTAGTTCCAGCTACTTGGTAGGCTAAGGCAGAAGGATTGCCTGAGCCTAGCAGGTCGAGACTGCGGTGGCCATGAGCGTGCCACTGCACTCCAGCCTAGGCAACAGAGTGAGACTCCGACTTAGAAAAAAAAGGATCAGACTAAAATCTCAAAGACCTTTTCTGAATTATTTTTTCCTAATAAAAATGATTACTGATTTCTTAGCTTGAAAATTGGTGAGTAGCTTCATTTGTGACAAAAGGAGCTAAATTCTCAACTTAGTCTATTTAAAAATCAAATTTTGGGCCAGGGGCTATGGCTCAAGCCTGTAATCCCAGCACTTTGGGAGACTGAGGTGAGGGGATTACTTGAACCCACGGGTTCGAGAACAGCCTGGGCAACTTGGAAAAACCTCATCTCCATAATTGAAAAAAACAATTAGCTGGGCTTGGTAGTGCCAGCTACTTGGAAGACTGAGGCAGAAGGATCTCCTGAGCCCTGCAGGTGGATGCTGAGGTGGCCATGAGCATGCCACTGCACTATAGCCTGAGCGATAGAGTAAGACTCCAACTAAAAAAAGAAAAAAAATCAACTTTTGGCCAAGCACAGTGGCTGACTCCTATAATCCTAGCACTTTGGGAGGTTGAGGCAAGAGGATTACTTGAGTCCAGGAGTTCAAAAACAAGCTTGGGCAACATAGCGAGACCCCATCTCTATAAAATATCAATAAAACTCAACTTTCATTAACAGTTACAGCAGCCAGATTGAGCATGCTGTGGCCAAAATTTTAAAAATTTCCCAAAGAGAGTATACCCCTTGGTCTTCTAGGTCTTTGAGTTTCTCTTTTTGCAGATAATTTGGGGCTATAAATTACCATGGTTGACTCTGTATCATCTGCTGACCCATTAAAAAATATATATGTTAAAGAGGCCAGGCACAGTGGCTCACACTTGTTATTCCAATGCTTTGGGATGCCTAGGTGGGAGGATTAATTGCTTGAGCTCAGAGTTTAAGACCAGCATAGGCAACATAGATCCCATTTCTATGAAAAATTACCCATGCGTGGTGGCATATGCCCATATCCCAGCTGCTTGGAAGACTGAGATGGAAGGATCGCCTGAACCCAGGAGGTCAAGACTATGGTGTGCTGTGATCGATGCCACTAGACTCCAACTTGGGTGACAAATGAGACCCCCAACTCAAAAAAAAAACTTTTTTTTTTTTACTGTTAGAACTTCATCCTTGATATTTACTTTTACCTGAGAAAATCTTACAGAAAGAATTCACTTGAGGTGAAGTTTCGTTATCCAGACTTGCTTATTGTCTTCTGTGGTATTTTTCCCTTATATTTTTATTATAAAACTTCTCAGACTTACACAAAATAGAGAGAATAGTATAATAAGTCTTCATGTACCCATAAAGTTCAACAACATTCTGCCAATCTTGTTACATTTATATTCCCCCATTCTCTACCTCCTGGAATTTTTTTTTTTTTTTTTTTGAGTTGGAGTCTCACTTCATTGCCCAGGCTGGAGTGCAGTGTGGCACACTCATGGCCACCCCAGTGTTGACCTGCTAGGCTTCAGCGATCCTTCTGTCTCAGCCTTCCAAGTAGCCGGAACTATAGGCACTACAGGTGTGCGCTACCATGCCTGGCTAATATTTTATTTATTATTGTAGAGACGAGGTCTCTCCAAGTTGCCTGGGCTGGTCTCGAACCCACAGGCTCAGCAGTCCAGTTGCCTCGACCTCCCAAAGTGCTGGGATTACAGGCTGAGCCACCGAACCCGGCCAGTGTCTCATTCTTTGTTGTCCAGGCTGGAGTGCAGTGGCATGCTCATGGCCACCACAGCCTCAACCTGCTGGCCTCAGGTGATCCTTCTGCCTCAGCCTTCCAAGTGGCTGGAACTACAGATGCACACCACCATGCCTGGCTAGTTTTTGTGATTTATTGTAGAAATGAGATCTCACCAAGTTGCCCAGGCTGGTCTTGAACCCCTGAACTCAGGCCAATCCTTTTGCCTTGGTCTCCCAAAGTGCTGAGATTACAGGCTGACCCACCATGCCCAGCCACCTCCTGAAATATTTTAAAGAAAGCCAGTCCTACTGTGATTATATTTGTAAATACTTCACAAATAATGGATTTTTTTGTGGGGATGGAGAGAGTGTAACATAAACAGAGTAGCATTGCCACATCGGCAAAATTAATTTCTCGCCGGGCTTGGTGACTCAGCCTTGTAATCCCATACCTTTGGGAGGCTGAGGTGAGTGGATTGCCTGAGCCCATGGGTTCGAGACCTGCCTGGGCAACTTGGCGAGACCTCAT
>NW_007258821.1:81301-107434 GCF_000164805.1 Carlito syrichta
GGTGGTTATGTCTCTCTTTTTTTTTTGAGTTGGAGTCTCACTCTGTCACCCAGACTGGAGTGCGGGAGCCTCGGCCTGGTGGGCTCCGGCGATCCTTCCGCTTCAGCCTTCAAAGTAGCCGGAACTACAGGCGCGTGCTACCACGCCCGGCTGATTTTTTGATTTTACTGTAGAGATGAGGTCTTGCCAAGTTGCCCAAGTGAGTCTTGAACACGCAGGCTCAGGCAATTCACTCACCTTGGCCTCCCAAAGTGCTGGGATTACAGACTGAGCTACCGAGCCTGGCTTTTTTTTTTTTGAGTTGTAGTCTCACTCTCATCACCCAGGCTGGAGTGCAGTGGCACACTCAGCCACTGGAACCTCAACCTGCTGCTGGGCTTTAGGCTATCCTTCCGCCTCAGCCTTCCAAGTAGTTGGAACTACAGAAGCACGCCACCATGTCCGGCTAGATTTTTTGTGATTTATTGTAGAGACGTGGTCTCACCAGGTTGCCCAGGCTGATTATGTGTCTTTTTAAAATATAGTTACCAGCCTGGCACAGTGACTCACGCCTATAATTTCAGCACTTTGGGAGTCAGAGGCGAGAGGATTGCCTGAGCCCACAGGTTCAAGACCAACCTGGGCAACATGGCAAGACCTCTTTTCTACAGTAAATTTTTTTAAAAGTTAGCTGGGTGTGGTGGCATGCACCTGTGGTTCTAGCTACTTGGAAGGCTGAGTCAGGAGGATCATCTGAACCCAGCAGTTCAGTTTTTGAGACTCTGACTCAAATAAAAATTAAAAAAATATGTATATATATGTTTCCCTGTAGCATTGTTTTGCAGGCCAAATGAAAGATATTTTTGAGCCAGGCTCGGTGGCTCAGCCTGTAATCCCGCGCTTTGGGAGGCTGAGGTGAGTGGATTACCTGAGCCCGCGGGTTCAAGACCCACCGGGGCAACTTGGCGAGACCTCATCTCTACAATAAATCAAAAACTAGCCGGGCGTGGTAGCGCACGCCTGTAGTTCTAGCTACTTGGAAGGCTGAGGTAGAGGGATCTCTGGAGGCCCAGCAGGTTGAGGCTGCGGTGGCTGGGAGTGTACCACTGCACTCCAGTCTGGGCAACAGAGTGAGATTTCAAAAAAAAAGGAAGATATATTTGTAAACTTTCAAAGTATTATACAAATAGAAGTAGTTTGATCATAGGAGAGAAATAACTTTTTAAACAATGTATTAACACTAAGGTTTAGTGTTACAGACAGCATTAAGGAGAAATAGAGTCTGGAGATGCCTGAGTGATGAAGAAAACAGCAGAAATAATTCGGCATTGAATTGGACCTGAGATGTATTAACACTGAGCCAGTGAGAGGAAGCTGGCCTAGGACCATCTGTATTACATATCCAGGCTCTCAGCCTATATGCCCATTGTTGGGTAAAAGGCTTTCCTCTCTTATAGCACATGCCACATTTCCAAGTGTAGACTGATGATAATATAGCCATTTGATTAATAACCTTTGAGAGCTTTGGCTTAGATGGGGAGAGGTAGGTTCCAAAATGTTCACAGGAAATGGTTTTTTCTAAGGAAGAGTAAAAGATTAATGTTCCGTTTCCATATATAATCATATATATGAATATGGATTATAAAATGATAATACATACCTATAGTATTTTTCACAGAGGTGCCAGAAAACATTTTCTGTTGAACAATATTCTAGTCTTATCCATAGGGATGACTTTATCTCATTCTCTTTAAAAATTGTCTGGCAGATTTGCCAGGCATGGTGGCGCGTGCCTGTAGTTCTAGCTACTTGGAAGGTTGAGGCAGAAGGATTGCCTAAGCCCAGCAAGTCAAGACTACAGTGGCCATGAGCATGCCACTGCCCTCCAGCCTGGGTGGCAGAGTGAGACTCTGACTCAAAAAGAAAACATTTGGCTAGCAGTTGGGTGTGGTGGCATACTACTCAGGAGGCTGAGGTGGGAGGATTGCTTGAGCCTAGGATTTTGAGGCTGTAATGAACTATATAAGCACACCTATGAATAGCCACTGCATTCCAGCCTGGGCAACATAGTGAGACCCTGTCCAAAAAAAAAATTAAAATTATCTAGCTGGCATTACCTTGGCAAGGGTGTTGGCCATGTTGAGTTGGGTTTTATTTTTATTTTTATTTTTTTGAGTTGGAGTCTCACTCGGTCACCCAGACTGGAGTGCAGTGGCCACTCCCAGCCACCACAGCCTCAACCTGCTGGGTTCCAGTGATCCTTCCACCTCAGCCTTCCAAGTAGCTGGAACTACAGGCGTGTGTAGCCATGCCTGGCTAATTTTTTATTTATTGTAGAGATGAGGTCTCACCAAGTTGCCCAGGCGGGTCTCAAACCTGTGGACTCAGGCCATCCACTCACCTCAGCCTCCCAAAGCGCGGGATTACAGGTTGAGCCATCGAGCCCGGCTTATTTTTATTTATTTATTTTTTGAGTTGGAGTCTCACTCTGTCACCCAGACTGGAGTGTAGTGGCCGCTCCCAGCCACCGCAGCCTCCACCTGCTGGGCTCTGGTGATCCTTCCGGTTCAGCCTTTCAAGTAGCTGGAACTACAGGCACGCGCTACCACGCCTGGCCAATTTTTAAAATTTATTTATTGTAGAGATGAGGTCTCGCCAAGTTGCTCAGCCAGATCTCGAACCCGCGGGCTCAGGCAATCCACTCACCACAGCCTCCCAAAGGTGCGGGATTACAGGCTGAGCCACCGAGCCTGGCTTTTTATTTTTATATTTTTTAAGTCAGAGTCTCTCTCTGTCACCCAGGCTGGAGTGCAGTGGCATACTCACAACCACTGCAGCCTTGACCTGCTAGGCTCAGGTGATCCTTACATCTCAACCTTCCAGGTAGCTGGAACCACAGGTGCATGCCACTATGCTCAGCTAATGTTTTGATTTATTGTAGAGACAAGGTCTTGCCTAGTTGCCCAGGCTGGTTTTGAACCCCTGGACTCAGGCAGTCCTCTCGCCTTTACCTCCCAAAGCACTGGGATTACAGGTAGGAACCACCACGCCTCGTGAGTTGGTTTTCTTTTTTTTTTCTTCTACCCGTCTTCCTCCTCCTCTCCTCTCCATTCTTCTCCTTCCCACTTATTCTGCTTCTGTACTTATAGAAGAGAAGGCTTGATCATGAGGTAAACAGGTGCAGTGCTGGTGACTCTTCAGTTTCATGGACTTCTTCAATAGACAACTCACTGGCAGGATGACTTGGGCCAAGTGGTCAAGCCTTAGCATATGTCATCTGATTCCTTGTCATTCTGTTCTGCATTGGGTTTCTAGACCAAGCTGGGTATTACAGCAATATTGGTAAAATTTTCTAGGCATTTTTCTCTTCCATTTTGGTAGTTGGTCTCTGATGAGTGCCATAGGGGCAAAACATCAGGCAAGGAAGAGTAAATCTTGTGGCCTGATTCCCCTCCTCCCTTTATCACTTGGTCTGAGTATTGTTATTTTGACCCAGTATCTTCTTTCTTCCTGCTTCAGCTGTGGTACTTTTGGGATGAGTCCCAGTTTTGCGTTGGAGATAGCTAAGCAGTTGATACCAAACACCAGCCAGTGAAGTCCTCCTACAGTTGTAGGTATTTTGCAAGAGTGTAGCAGCCCTAGAGCTACATGTTTGTGTGATTAAACCAGGAGAGAAGCGATAACCAAGTAGTTTTTTTGTTTTTTGTTTTTTTGGGTCTCATTGTTGCCCAGGCTTGAGTACAGTGGCACGCTCACAGCCACCACAACTTCGACCTGCTGGGCTCAGGCTATCCTTTCGCCTCAGCCTTCCAAGTAGCTGGAACTTCAGGCATGCGCCACCACACCTGGCTAATTTTTTGATTTATTGTAGAGATGAGATCTGGCCAAGTTGTCCAGGTTGGTCTCAAACCCCTGGACTCAGGCAGTCCTCTTGCCTCAGCCTCTAAAAGTAATGGGATTACAGCCCTGAGCTACTGCACCCAGCCTAGCAGTTTTAATCATAAATCTGAGTTGTCCTGGCTTATTGTCCCTTGAAATCTTTAGGACTTAGAACTGGGCACAGTGGCACATGCCTGTGGTTCCAGCTACTCGGAAGGCTGAAGCTGAAGGATCGCCTGAGCCCAGCAGGTTGAGGCTGCAGTGGCCGTTGAGTGTGCCACTGTATTCCATCCTGGGTGACAGTGAGTTTCCAACTCAAAAAAAAAAAAAAAAGAAAGAAAGCTTTAGGGCTTAGGATTTTAGTTTAGGGTTTCAGTCCTAATTTACTTAATCATTTACCCAGCAGAAGTCAACCTGATTGGAGATGAATTATTCTAGAATAGGTGTAAGTTATTGGGTTCTGCTGAAGAGAAGTAGCAGTGAAAATGGATCTTTTTTTCCCTAGTTTTCTGGATTGTTTTATGCAGCATATCTTCCTAACAGCTAAATGACATTTCTGTTGCCTCATTTTTTGGGAAAAGGAATGAAAACCATCTATTCCTCATTTTTTTGCCTCATTATAGGGAAGGAAATTTTGTTGCTCTGCTTATTGGTACCATGGATGCTTGGTCTGTGACCTTTCTACTAAGAGCTGTGACAACCTCTGAGCCCAGCTATGTTATGAAGTTCAGAGGGCCTTTGATCATTGTTGTCTTAATCATAATTAGAACTTTACTTGATCTTAATCTTGTCTGTCTCTGTTGCTGTCTCACCATTAATCTATATATGTAGACTGAGATCTTTCTATTCAGGTATTAACTTATATTATTGAGGGCCCATCCCATTTGGCCTCCTCTTTTTAATTTTTTTTTTTCTTGAGTTGGAGGGTTACTCTGTTGCCCAGACTGGAGTGTGTGGCACGCTCCCAGCCACCGCAGTCTCGACCTGCTGGGGTCCGGCGATCCTTCCACTTCAGCCTTCCAAGCAGCTGGAACTACAGGCGCGTGCTACCACACCCAGCTAATTTTTGATTTATTGTAGAGATGAGGTCTCACCAAGTTGTCCTGGTGGGTCTCGAACCTGCGGGCTCAGGCAATCCACTCACCTTGGCCTCCCAAAGCGCTGGAATTACAGGCTGAGCCACCGAGCCCGGCTTTAATTTTCTTTAACATGGCTAATCTTTCTTCCCTTTGAATTCAGCAGAACTAGATCAAAAGTGATATCTCAGTGGTCTTTGACAATTAAAGGCCGACATTCTCCATTATGAGGGGAGGAAGGTATGTCTTCCTGAGTCCATCATGTGTCTTCAGTGTAATCATGAAAAGTTATGGACTTGCATACCCTTAGGAGTTGACTTAGTCTTTCAGAGTAGATTTTCTATAGATATGGTTATTTAGTCACTTTCTTTAATCTTTGTTTTTGTTTTTTGTTTTTGAGTTGGAGTCTCACTCTGTCACCCAGACTGGAGTGCAGTGGCTGCTCCCAGCCACCATAGCCTCGACCTACTGGGCTCTGGCAATTCTTCCACCTCAGCCTTCCAAGTAGCTAGGACTACAGGTGTGCGCGACCACACCTGGCTAATTTTTGATTTATTGTAGAGATGAGGTCTCGCCAAGTTGCCCAGGCGGGTCTCGAACCCACGAGCTCAGGCAATTCACTCACCTCGGCCTCCCAAAGTGCTGGGATTATAGGCTGAGCCACCACTCCCAGCCTATTAATTAAAATTTTGTAAAATTGTAGAGATGGGGTCTTGCTATGTTGCCTAGCTGAATTTGAACTCCTGGCTTCAAGGAGTCCTCCCACCTTGACCTCCCAGTTCCTTAGCCTGAGATTATAGGCATGAGCCACTATGCTCAGCTAATAAATAAATTTTAAATACCAACAAATTCCTGTTAAGTTTACAGCAGAATATAGGATGAGGATGTAGGAATGCAGAATCAGTTTCTGCCCACACTGATCACTTTTTAATTATTTCAACATTACATTTTCTTATCTTTGACTTCATTTCCATAGACCAACTTTTTACCTTTCTTGTGAAATAACGAATAAACGAGTAAAGCACTGTGGATATGCTCTAAAAGTTCTTTCACGTTTTTTTTTTGAGTTGGAGTCTCACTCTGTTGCCCAGATCGGAGTGCAGTGACAGCTCCTGGCCACCGCAGCCTCGACCTGCTTGCTGGGCTCCGGTGATCCTTCCGCCTCAGCCTTCCAAGTGGCCAGAATTATAGGCGCGCACTACCACACCCGGCTGAGTTTTTGATTTATTGTAGAGATGAGGTCTCGCCAAGTTGCCCAGGCGGGTCTTGAACCTGCAGGCTCCGGCAATCTACTCACCTTAGCCTCCCAAAGGCGCAGGATTACAGGCTGAGCAACCGAGCCTGGCTCACTTTTAGCTCTAAAAGAAAAAATTGATCAAACCCCAAGGTCTTCAGTAAGTCTTGGATATCTCTCAGGCCCTTTGTCTTTCAACCATGGTGTCAAATGAGACTGTCTGACTCTGATGGTTAAATGTATTAAAAACAATTATATTTCCAGAGAAAATGAGTAAGAAAAGGTGCTAGAACAAAAATGGAATATGCATAAGACCTCTGTGAGTGTGGAGAAAAAAGAAAGAAGGAACATTTAAAATCACTCTCAGCCGGGCTTGGTGGCTCAGCCTGTAATCCTGTGTCTTTGGGAGGCTGAGGTGAGTGTATTGCCTGAGTCCGCGGGTTCGAGACCCACCTGGGCAGCGAGACCTCATCTCTACAATAAATTAAAAAAAAAAAGAAAATCAGCCGGGCGTGGTAGCGCATGCCTGTAATTCCTACTACTCGGAAGGCTGAGGCGGAAGGATCACTGGAGCCCAGCAGGCGAGGTAGCAGTGACCGGAAGTGGCCACTACACTCCAGTCTGGGCGACAGAGTGAGACCCCAACTCAAAAAAAAAAAAAAAAAAAATCACTCTCACTGGGTGCGGTGGGCTCACTCCTGTGATCCCAGTACTTTGGGAGGCCGAGGCGAGAAGATTGTCTGAGCCCACGGGTTTGAAACCATCCTGGGCAACATGGCAAGACCTCATCTCTATAATAAATCAAAAAATTAGCCGGGTGTGGTAGCCTGTATTTCCAGCTACTTGGAAGGCTGAGGCGATAGGATCACCTGAGCCCAGCAGGTCCAGGCTGTGGTGGCTGTGAGCGTGCCATTGCACTCCAGCCTGGATTATAGAGTGAGAATCTGACTCAAAACTGGGTACAGTGGCTTAGGCTTGTAACCTCTCTGTTTTGGAAGACCAAGGCAGGAAGAGTGCTTGAGCCCAGGAGTTTGAGACCATCCTAAGCAACATAGTGAGACTTCATCTCTACCAAAAAGTAGAAATAAGTAAGTCAGGTATGTTGGCATGCACCTGTAGTCCAAGTTACTTAGGAGGCTGAGCCAGGCAGAAAGATCTCCTGAGCCCAGGAGGTCAAGGCTGCAGTGAGCCGTGATCATGTCACTGCACTCCAGCCTGCAAGACAGAGTAAGACCCTGTAGAGAAATAAATAGATGATAGGTTGATAGATAGAGAACACGTAGATAGATGGATAGATAGATAAATAGATAAGAAAATAAACAGTGTGCTTGACAGAGATTGTGTGGGATGTTGTATACACACTAATAATTGTATTCTGTTAATTTTTTTTACCAGCATCTGGAATCAAGAGACCCGTGGCCGCTGAGGTGAGTTTCATAGATACAGTGGTTACTAAAACTTTAATTATTGAATAGAATAATACTGTTTGTGACATCTTTATTTTTTCCCTACTTAAGTCTTGGAAGCTAGACAGTATTCTTACATGTCTTTGGTAGGCTAGAAAGTATACAACTCTACTTTTGTTATAATTTATTATGAATATTAACAATATCACACACTGAGCATTTTAATGTACCAAATGCAATGTATACCAAAGAGTAAATACTATATCTAAGTTTTATCGATATTCCTATTTAATACTGCAGACAACCCTAGTAAGGAAAATACTTTTGTTATCCATGTTTTACAGATTAGGAAAGTGAGGAATACCCAATAAGTAGGATTAATAAAGCTAAGATTCAAACCCAGGCTATCTGACACTAAAGCTTACTTTCTCTGTTTTGCTGTTACTGCCTCCTGATCCCGTACCTTCAGTGAATATGGAGAACTTCTTTTAACCACACAGAAGCTGTTAATTTCCCAAGTTTCTCTTTTCTGTGCAGAATATCTTCATTTTGCTTAATTTTCTTCCCATGCAATATTTCCTAATCCTCTTCTCTTCTTGCCTCTCTCCTGAATTTTGTGACAGGGGCCTCAGAATAGTGGCCCCTTTGGCCTGAGACTTTAGGCGTTTCTCTCAGAATATCTTCCAAGATCTGTCAGGTGATACACTGAGGGTTTTCTGGTACTAAGGGCTTTGGCAAGGAGAGTAGAACTTGAATATCAGATGTTAAGATTGTGACATCTTAGCTCCACTAGTCTTTTTGCCTTCTGGCATATTAACTTAGAGAACATTGACGTCATGAGTACTGAGTACCTTTGTATCTGTTGTGCTGGGATCTTGACTCTTGGGACTAGCCTTCTAGACACGTTTTACTGGTCTTACTGCTTTTGTATTTTAGGTGCTGTTATGTGGGTGGAAAGCAAGGTCTTAGTCTGTTGTCAGGAATCTCTTCAAGAAACTGAGGGTACTGTCTCAGAGAAGCCATTTTATTGCCTTAGCCTTTTAATTCTTGGGCTAAAGAATTACTTGGGGCCAGCGTGGTAGCTCACACCTATAATCCCAGCACTGGGATGCCAAGGTGAGAGGATTGCCTGAGCCCACGGGTTTGAGACCAACCTGTACAATATGGTGAGACCTCATCTCTACAATGAATCAAACAATTAACTGGGAGTAGTGGCATGCACCTGTAGTTCCAGCTACTTGGAAGGCTGAAGCGGAAGGATCGCCTGAGCCCACCAGGTCAGGGCTGCTGTGACTGTGAGCATGCCACTGCACTCCAGCCTGGGCGACAAAGTAGGACTCTGACACACACACACACACAAAAGGGGAGCAGGGAGCTGTGGAGCTCTACTTCTAACCTTTCTTGCTTTTGTGAAATGAGGTGTATCCTTTTTTCTGGAGTTGCTATTCTCTACTTTCTCTATTTCTACTTTTTCTGGAGGCAGGGATCTTGCTATGTTTCCTAGGCTGGCCTCGAACTTCTGGGTTCAAGTGATCTTCCAAACTCAGCTTCCCAAGTAGCTTGGATTATAGACACGTCATACCACTCAGCTATTTTTCTACTTCTCTTTCTTTCTTTCCTTCCTTTCTTCCGTCCATCCTTCCTTCATTCATTCACACTCACCCAGGCTGGAGTACAGTGGCATGATCGCAGCTTGCTGCAACCTCGAACTCCTGGGCTCTAGTAATCCTCCCACCTCAGCCTCCCAAGTGGCTGGAACTAAGGGCACATTCCACCACACCTGCCTGATTTTTAAAAATGTTTTTGTAGAGACAAGGTCTCACTGTGTTGCCCAGGTTGGTGTCAAATTCCTGAGCTCAAGCAATCCTCCTGCCTTGGCCTCCCAAAGTGTGTGAGCCACTGTGCCTGACCATCTTCTTTGATCTTTTAGCCATTTAATAATTGGGAAG
This sequence comes from Carlito syrichta, assembly GCF_000164805.1. NCBI lineage: Eukaryota > Metazoa > Chordata > Mammalia > Primates > Tarsiidae > Carlito > Carlito syrichta. The sequence continues at coordinate 90,825 of NW_007258821.1, forward strand.
CTGTTATGTGCAGTGACTCATGCCTGTAATCCACTTTGGGACGTGGAGGCGAGAGGATTGCCTGAGCCCATAGGTTCGAGACCAGCCTGGGCAACTTGGTGAGAACTCATCTCTACAATAAATCAAAAAATTAGCCAAGAGTGGCACATGCGTGTAGTTCCAGCTACTTGGAAGACTGAGGTGAAAGGATGGCCTGAGCCCAGCAGGTCAAGGCTGCAGTGGCCGTGAGAGTGCCATACTGCATGCCAGCCTGACTCAAAAAAAAAAAAATTAATTGGGAAGCAACATTATAGTTGTGTATTTACACAAGATTTTCTGAAGATTTTATAAAATTGTTCTTAATTTAGAAGAGGTAGCCGGGCTCGGTGGCTCAGCCTGTCATCCCGCGCCTTTGGGAGACTGAGGTGAGTGGATTGCCTGAGCCCGCGGGTTCGAGACCCGCCTGGGCAGCAAGACCTCATCTCTACAATAAATCAAAAAATCAGCCGGGCATGGTAGCGTATGCCTGTAATTCCGTCTACTCGGAAGGCTGAGGCGGAAGGATCGCCGGAGCCCAGCATGTCGAGGCTGCGATGGCCGGGAGCGGCCACTGCACTCCAGTCTGGGTAACCGAGCGAGACTCCAACTCAAAAAAAAAAAAAAGAAAAGGTATTTTGAGTGTTTCAGTTTATTTTGTTTTGACCATCATGGTAATTAATTGGTATATTACATGGAAATCATATTATAATCTTGAATATTCTTTCTCTTCTAGGTGCCATATACCTCTGGCATGGCCATCAAGAAAATAGGCCACCGAAGTGTCGATTCCTCAGGAGAGACAACGTATAAAAAGGTGTGTCTGGGTGATACCTTCTTATCTTTCTCCAGAAATTTAGCAGAGAGAGCGCTGTCTCCTTGACATACTATCCCATTTCTTGGTTGCTATATTTTTTTTTTTTGAGTTGGAGTCTTACTCTGTCGCCCAGACTGGAGTGCAGTGGCCACTCCCAGCCACCGCAACCTCCACCTGCTGGGCTCCAGCGATCCTTCTGCCTCAGCCTTCCGAGTAGCTGGAACTACAGGCGCGTGCTATCACGCCTGGCTAATTTTTGATTTATTGTAGAGATGAGGTCTCGCCAAGTTGCCCAGGCGGGTCTAGACCCCATTGGCTCAGGCAATCCACTCACCTCAGCCTCCCAAAGCACGGGATTACAGGCTGAGCCACCGAGCCTGGCTTCTTGGTTGCTGTTTTACTGAGCTGAGCAAACTGTTTCTCTGATAGGAAGAAACATAACCTGGTGTGGTGGTTCATGCCTGTAATCCCAGCACATGGGGGACCAAGGCAGGAGGATTGCCTGAGCCCAGGAATTTGAGACCAGCCTGGGCAGCTTGGTGAGATCTCTACAGTAAATCAATAAATTAGCAGAGTGTGGTGGTACACGCTTGTAGTTTCAGCTACTTGGAAGACTGAGACAGAAAGATCACCTAGTTCAGCAGGTCAAGGCTGCGGTGGCCATGAGTGTGCCACTGCACTTCAGCCTGGACAACAGAGTGAGACTGCAACTCAAAACAAAAACAAAAACATGTTAACTAGGCCCTGAAGGCTGGAGTGCAGTGGCACAATCGTGGTTCACTGTAGTGTCATCCTCCTTGGCTCAGGTAACCTTCTACCTCAGCTTACTGAATAACTGGGACTATAGGTGTGGACCACTATGTTGGCTTAATTTTTTTATTTTTATTTTTGTAGAGATTAGTTCTTGCTGTGTTGTCTAGGCTGGTCTTGATCTTCTTGTCTCAAACAGTCCTCCCAGTTTAGCCTCCCAAAGTACTGGGATTAAAGGTGTGAGCCACCACACCCAACCCCCTGAAGGCCATTCTTTTTTTTTCTTCTTTTTTGTTGGGGGGGTAGGATTCTCATTCTGTCACCTAGGCTGGAGTGCAGTGGTGGCACACTCATGACTACCACAGCCTTGACCTCCTGGGCTCAAGTGATATTTCCTCCCCACCCTTCCAAGTAGCTAGAACCACAGGCATGCGCCACCATGCCTGAGTAATATTTTGATGTATTGTAGAGACGAGGTCTTGCCAAGTTGCCCAGGCTGGTCTCGAACCCCTGGATTCAGGCAGTCCTCTTGCCTCAGCCTCCCAAAGTGCTGGGCTTACAGGCTTGAGCCACTGTGCTGGCGAAGGCCATTCTTAGCTTGCCACGGGGAACCGAGTTCTAGGTTGCAAATGGAGTGGAAAGGTAATAGTACTAGCCAAGAAGAGGAAATTGAACTGTAGAAGGAAAGATAGAAGAGAAGCATCTTGAATCCTGAGTGATCTCAGTTCTTTAGTTTTGGACTACAATATTCAACCTCCCATTTAGCATTTGTTTTTTGTCTGATACAGGGCATGAAAGCTTCTTAGTCCTATTTCTGGCCCATGTAAATTTTGTGTCTCTTCTCTGATTTTATTTCATTGTCCTAAGTTGCAGGGGTAGACTGACTCATTCTCAGGGACCTGATTGTCCCCAGAATGTTCTCTGAGGTCTATGTCAAACATGTAAATTCAGCAGGCATTTTTTGAGTGTTTTTTTTTTTTGTTTTTTTTTTTAAGAGATGGGCTCTTGCTATCATCACTCAGTCTAAGGTGCAGTGGCACAGTCATAGCTCACTGCAGCCTCCAACTCCTGGGTTTAAATAATCCTCCTGCATTAATGGCAGAAAGACGAGTTGCTTGGGCAAAAAAAGCACTCAGTATTTGTTCTCTCTATAGTATGGTAATTCCAAATAGAAGTGCTTCTCTCAGAATTCATTTGAGTCTTTCATACTTTCTTCAATTAGGAGCTCTGTTTGATACTCTGTTGTCCTTGAGACACTAGTCAGGCCCTTCCTTAGAAAACTGAAGCTTCTGTATCCAAGAGTCAAATCAGAATATTGGGTAATTCTAGTTATATTCTCTATCAGATGAAGGAAGTATTTGGAGGGCCCCAGATATACTCTGGGGGCAGGAACCTTAGGAGTGAGAACTAAGATTGTTCTCTCAATACAATGTATCTTCCATATGCAGACATGGAACTCTTGTTGAGGCATGCCCATAGGAGAGAAACCTTCCCTAAATGAGACTGGCTCATATAGTCCCATCTTTGCTACTGTGTGTCTTCCCTGTCCTTCCAGTCTTTGCCAAGTTTAATTGCAATATGAAGCATGGGGATGGAGAAATTGAATTGCCCTAGTTTAGTCCAAACTACCATTCAGACAAGAGGGCATTTGCCTTCAAGTGTTTCTTCTAGATCCTTCCTTCTGAGCTTTTATTGCTATGGTCAGACTTATAATAGGAACTTTCTTCTCATTTCTCCTTTTTTTTTTTTTTTTTTTTTAAAGACAACCTCATCGGCCTTGAAAGGTGCCATTCAGTTAGGCATTACTCACACTGTGGGGAGCCTGAGTACCAAACCAGAGCGAGATGTCCTCATGCAAGACTTCTATGTAGTAGAGAGTATCTTCTTCCCCAGGTATGGAGGTTAATGTTCAAGGGATTGTCCCAGAAAATATGGCTTTTTAATTTTTTTTCCATGTCAACCCCAGGGTAATTTTAGGGGTTCAGGTTTGACAATTTAGGCATTATTCAATCCTTACCTGGTCATAATCAGGGTGATGTGGAACTGGAGAGTTTGGATAGCAGGTGTTATCTTCTTGATGCTTCCATGACTCTCTGACCTATGGAGGGATCCCCTTTTTATTTTTTTATTTTTGTTTTGAGTCAGACTCTCACTATGTGCCCAGGCTGGAGTGCAGTGGCACACTCATGGCCACCGCAGCCTCAACCTGCTGGGTTCAGGTGATCCTTCTGCCTCAGCTTTCCAAGTAACTGGGACCACAGGCATGCGCCACCATACCCGGCTAATTTTTTTATTTATTGCAGAGACAAGGTCTCATCAAGTTACCTGGGCTGGTCTTGAACCCCTGGGCTCAGGCAGTGCTCTCACCTCGGCCTCCCAAAGTGCTGGGATTATAGGCATGATCCACCAATCTGGCGTATTTTACTTTTTCTATTTTTTGAGTTGGTGTCTCTCTCTGTCACCCAGGCTGGAGTGCAGTGGCACATTCACGGCTGCCACACCCTCAACTTGCTGGGCTCAGGCAATCCTTCTACCTTAGCCTTCCAAGTAGATGGAACTACAGGTACGCACTACCATGCCCAGCTAATTTTCTGATTTATTGTAGAGACGAGGTCTTGCCTAGTTGCCCAGGCTGATCTTGAACCCCTGGACTTAGGCAATCCTCTCGCCTCTGCCTCCCAAATTGCTGGGATTACAGGAGTGAGCCACCAAGCCCAGCAGAGGTGGAACCCCTTTAAAAAGAACCTAATGCATTGGGTGAGAGGCAGTGTGATTCCCTGTGCTCATGTCTTGCTCTCCATTTTGTGCCTTTGTTCTACTAAGTAACTAACTCATCTAAGTCCCCTTGTTCTCTCAGGAGGGATTACTGTCACCCCCACTCTGACTCCCTGGGGGACTGAGTGTCTTCATAAGGTGGGCTCCCTGGATGACAGAATCTGGGAAGTTTGACTTCTTCTATTTAACCCTGCAGTGAAGGGAGCAACTTGACACCTGCTCATCACTACAATGACTTCCGTTTCAAGACCTATGCACCTGTTGCCTTCCGCTACTTTCGGGAGCTGTTTGGCATCCGCCCTGATGATTACTTAGTAAGTTTCTGGATCTCGGAACCCTGTGACTACAGTATTAGTGGGATATTCCCAAGGGAAGGTCTCCTCTCCCCACAGTCTCACTTCAGTTTTTCATTAGAATAACCCTGTATCTGTAGTAGGTTTCTGTGTTGGGCCCTAGTGTATGTGAATCTCTTTTTTTTTTTGAGTTGGAGTCTCTGTCGCCCAGACTGGAGTGCACTGGCCGCTCCTGGCCACCGCAGCCTCGACCTGCTGGGCTCCGGCGATCCTTCCGCCTCAGCCTTCCAAGTAGCTGGAACTACAGGCACGCGCTACCACGCCTGGCTAATTTTTTCAATTATTGTAGAGATGAGGTCTTGCCAAGTTGCCCAGGCAGGTCTTGAACCCGTGGACTCAGGCAATCCACTCACCTCAGCCTCCCAAAGCATGGGATTACAGGCTGAGCCACTGAGCCCGGCTGTATGTGAATCTCTTACTCTCTTCTCTCTACCCCAGTATTCACTCTGCAATGAGCCCCTGATTGAACTCTGCAGCTCTGGGGCTAGTGGTTCCCTCTTCTATGTGTCCAGTGACGACGAGTTCATCATTAAGACAGTCCAACATAAAGAGGCAGAGTTTCTGCAGAAGCTGCTTCCAGGATACTACATGGTAAGGGGGAGAGGAGCATGTGCTGCCCATTCCTGGACAAGGCTGGGGAGGCCATCTTCAGCAGGGCAAAAGAATGTCAGCACTTCTATCTTGGATATGGTTCGTTTTTGTGCTTATCATCCCATCTGTTTAGCTTCTTTGTGGTTAAAAGTGGTTTTTCTTAGGCCAAGTCCTGTGGCTCACGCCTATAATCCCGGCACTTTGGGAGGCCAAGGTAAGAGAATTGCCTGAGCCCACCGGTTTGAGACCAACCTGGGCAACTTGGCAAGACCTCATCTCTACAATAAATCAAAAATGTACCTGGCTGTAGTGGCGCGTGCCTGTATTTCCAGCTACTTGGAAGGCTAAGGCGGAAGGATCACCTGAACCCAGGAGGTCAGGGCTGCGGTGACCTTGAGTGTGCCACTGCACTCCAGCCTGGGTGACAGAGTGAGACTCCAACTCAAAAAAAACAAAACAAAACAGAGGTTTGTTTATCTGTTCTGTTTTTTGAGTCAGAGTCTCACTCTGCTGCCCAGGCTAGAATGCAGTGGGACATTCGCACCCACGATAGCCTCAACCTCCTGGGCTCAGGCAAATCCTTCTGCCTCAGCCTTCCAAGTAGCTGGAACCACAGGCACATGCCACCATGCCTGGCTAATTTTTTTTTTTAATTGTAGAGACAAGATCTCGCCAAGTTGCCTGGGCTGGTGTTGAACCCCTGGGCTCAGGCAATCTTCTCACCTTGGCCTCCCAAATTTCTAGGATTACATGCATGAACCACCTTACCTGGCATATCTGTCCTTTTTAATTAGCTTAGACTGACCTACCCAGTAGCAAGATTCGAGATATTTTTGTTTTCTCTTCTTAGTCCAGCTGCCAGTTTGGGGAATGAGTGGATTCCTTCCCTTGATAGTGCTTTATATAGTCTCACTCTAATTTATTACTCGAAGGTTCTAGAAAAGTAGGGAACTCTTGTTGCTGCCCATAAAACCCCCAAGAATATACTATACCTAGGGTAAAGGATATAGTCTTCAGCTTCTCTGAAGGAATATATCATCATATGTTTGGTATCCTGACTGAAGACTATGTTGGAGGACCTGTGGCTCAGCTTAGTGGTGATCTAATCATTGAAATAAGATACATTTGGAAATTTTAAACAAATAAGATGTTGGTTTATAGGTAGACAGATTGTGTCTGAATTCCATATAAGAGATAAAGGGAGGATGGGTGGCATGTTTTGCCCTTGAGTTTCACTTAAAATCAGCTAACTTGTCTCCTACTTTTTACTTTTGTGCTCTCAGAACCTCAACCAGAACCCTCGGACTTTGCTGCCTAAATTCTATGGACTGTACTGTGTGCAGGCAGGTGGCAAGAATATTCGAATTGTGGTGATGAACAATCTCTTACCACGATCGGTCAAAATGCATATCAAATATGACCTCAAGGGCTCAACCTACAAACGACGGGCTTCCCAGAAAGAGCGGGAGAAGCCTCTTCCTACCTTTAAAGACCTGGACTTTTTACAAGACATGCCTGATGGTCTTTTCTTGGATGCTGACATGTACAATGCTCTCTGTAAGACCCTGCAGCGTGACTGTTTGGTGAGATTTTCATATTCCCCACTTTCTCAGACACCAAGAATCTCAACTAAAATAGCTTAGGCTAGGTGCAGTAGTTCATGCCTGTAATCCTAGCACATTGGGTGGCCAAGGTAAGTGGACTGCTTGAGCCCCAGGAGTTGGAAGGCCAGCATGGGCAACATAGCAAAGCCTCGTTTCTATAAAAGGTTTTTTTTTTTTTTTTTTGAGTTGGAGTCTTACTTTGTCACCCAGACTGGAGTGAAGTGGCCACTCCCGGCCACTGCAGCCTCGACGTGCTGGGCTCCAGTGGTTCTTCTGCCTCAGCCTTCCAAGTAGCTGGAACTACAGGCGCATGCTACCATGCCCGGCTAATTTTTTTTTGATTTACTGTAGAGATTAGGTCTCGCCAGGTTGCCCAGGCGGGTCTTGAACCCACGGGCTCAGGCAATCCACTCACCTCAATCTCCCGAAGTGCTGGGATTACAGGCTGAGCCACCAAGCCCGGCTTATAAAAATTTTTTTAAAAAATTAACCAAGCATAGTGGTTTGTACCTTTTATTTTTTCTACTCGGTATGCTGAGATGAAAGGATCGCTTGAACCCAGGAGCCCAAGGCTGCCATGAGCCATGATCATCATGATCATGCCACTGCACTCCAGCCTGGGTGACATAGTGAGTCCCCAACTCAAGAAGAAGAGTAAGAAAAACCACCAGTTTAGTTGTTATTAAGTTTGTAAGATATGGGACTTTGTTCCTTAGCTCCATATGTCCCAGACTGTATTTAAAATAACTTTTAATTAGCTCATTGCCATACCTTTACATTTTTACTTTCTCCCTGTTTATCCTCCTCCAGTGGGCTTTATTTTCTTCTATTGCTAGCCTAGTCCCCCTACTCAGACATTTGCTTATTTTCACACCAGCACTGTCATTCATCACATCTTGATTCTTCTTGCCAGATCCAAATTTATATTATGGAAGCTGAATGCTGCTGAAGAAAATTATGCAACTATGTATACTGGCATCTCTACAGATTTATGATCCCCAGTGCCACTTGGGCCTTCAGTATTGCTCTTCATTCTGTTTCCTGTTGCTCTCAACCGGGATTTCAGATGTTTGGCACGCTCTTTAAACCACTTCCTAACTCCCATCTCTCCAGCTTTGTTTCTCAACAAAGTGCCTTAACCTTGTATCCTGTTCCATCCCATTGTGCTGCCCCCATGACCAATTAATAATTGTATCTACTTAGAAATTCTTTTTTTTTTGAGTTGGAGTCTCACTCTGTCACCCAGACTAGAGTGCAGTGGCTGCTCCCGGCCACCGCAGCCTCAACCTGCTGGGCTCCAGCGATCCTTCCGCCTCAGCCTTCCACGTGGCCGGAATTACAGGCATGTGCTACCACGCCCGGCTGATTTTTTGATTTATTGTAGAGATGAGGTCTCGCTGCCCAGGTGGATCTCGAACCCGCGGGCTCAGGCAATCCACTCACCTCAGCCTCCCAAAAGCGCGGGATTACAGGCTGAGCCACCGAGCCCGACTTACTTAGAAATTCTTAATCCTCTTTCTTCCACACTCTGGCTTATTTCATATCAGTCTTTTTTGTGTTCTAGATCCATTTCCTTCTGTTTCTTCATTACCTGTTTCATCACTTGTTTCCTTCCCCTCCTCTAGCTCCAGTCTCTACTGGCTGTTTTCTCGCAGGCTCAGGCAATCCACTCACCTCAGCCTCCCAAAGCACGGGATTACAGGCTGAGCCACCGAGCCTGGCTCTATATTACATTTTTATCCCTTTCTAAATTTATTTATTTATTTTTAATTTTTTTTGAGTTGGAGTCTTACTCGGTCGCACAGACTGGAGTGCAGTGGCCGCTCTGGGCCACTGCAGCCTCACCTGCTTGGCTCCGGCGATCCTTCCGCCTTAGCCTTCCAAGTAGCCGGAATTACAGGCATGTGCTACCACGCCCGGCTGATTTTTTTATTTATTGTAGAGATGAGGTCTCGCTGCCCAGGCGGTTCTCGAACCCGCGGGCTCAGGGAGTCCACTCACCTCAGCCTCCCAAAGGCGTGGTATTACAGGCTGAGCCACCGAGCCTGGCACTTTCTAAATTTATAATATCATTGAGAACAAAAAGTTTCTCTTAAGTAACTTTATATTCCTGTAAGCTGGCACAATGTCTACACTTGATGGAGATTAAGTAAATGTTGAGCTAAATTGAAGCTGGTTGTATAAGGTCCTGCAACAAATCTGCCCTGTCATAAAATTACTTTTACGAGACCTTCACTGTGAATTACATACAACACATATATGTATTTCTTGTTCTCTTGAGAATGTAGTGTTCTTTTATTTTTTTTAGTTGGATTCTCACTTTGTCAACCAGGGTGGAGTGCAGTGGCACTCTCACAGCCACCACAACCTTGACCAACTGGGCTCAGGTGATCCTTCCGCCTCTACCTTCCAAGTAGCTGGAACCACAGGCATGCGCTACCACACCTGGCTAATTTTTTCATTTATTGTAGAGACAAGGTCTCGCCATGTGCCCAAGTTGGTCTTGAACTCCTGGGCTCAGGCAGTCCTCTCACCTGTGTGCTGGGATTACAGGCGTGAGCCACCACACCTGGAGAGAACTTAGTGTTCTTTTCATGAAAAGATTCATGGAAAGAACAAAGGTGTTGTGGGCTAGGCAGTGGGACTTGAAAAATTTGTATTGCCGGCTCGGTGGCTCAGCCTGTAATCCTGCGACTTTGGGAGGCTGAGGTGAGTGGATTGCCTGAGCCTGCGGGTTCGTGACCCACCTGGGCAACTTGGCGAGACCTCATCTCCACAATAAATCAAAAATTAGCCGGGCATGGTAGCACGCACCTGTAGTTCCAGCTACTTGGAAGGCTGAGGCGGAAGGATCGCCGGAGCCCAGCAGGTTGAGGCTGTGGTAGCCGGGAGCGGGCACTGCACTCCAAACTGATCAGAGGAAGTTAGGATACTCTTTCTCAAGGAGTAGGAAAAATGAAAGATACTTCTGTGGTTAGTTGTAGAAAATATCCTCATACCTCCCAAGTCTCAGATTATGTTTTTTTCCTTCCATTAGGTGCTGCAGAGTTTCAAGATAATGGACTATAGCCTTTTGATGTCAATCCATAACATAGATCACGCACAACGAGAGCCCTTAAACGCTGAAGCACAGTATTCAGTTGACTCTCGAAGACCAGCCCCCCAAAAGGCTCTCTATTCCACAGCCATGGAATCCATCCAGGGCGAGGCTCGGCGGGGTGGCACCATGGAGACCGATGACCAGTGAGTGGGTTCAGGGGCACTGGGAAGGAGAATATAGGCTCACAGCACTTGTTCTTGAGGAAGAAACGTAGCTTCTGGAAAGGAATAGTCTTGATTCAGCAGTTAAGTTCACAGCAATACTTATAGAACTGTAGAATGAGCTTTTTTCCCTCCCCTTTTGTATTATTCTAGACAGCTCCCAGGAATAGAAGAATGAGCTTTCTCTTCTTGTCTTTTTCCTTTTTTTTTTTTTTTGAGTCGAAGTATCACTCTGTCGCCCTGGTTGGAGTGCAATTGCACACTCATGGCCACTGCAACCTCGACCAGCTAGGCTCAGGTGATCCTTCTGCCTCAGCTTCCCAGGTAGCTGGAACTATAGACATGCGCCACCACGCCTAGGTACGTTTTTGATTTATCATAGAGATGAGATCTCGCCAAGGTGCCCAGGTTAGTCTCAAACCCGTGGACTCAGACAATCCTGTCACCTTGGCCTCCCAAAGTGCTGGTAATTTAGGCATGAGCCACTGCACCCAGCCAAGCTTTCTTAATATAAAAGGAAAGGAAGGTTTCTAAGCTGGGCATAGTGGCTCACATCTGTAATCTCAGTAGGTTTCTTTAATTTGGGGTTTGTAGTACATTTGGGAAGGAAAGCTACCCAATATTTAAAGACTTCTTAAAAAATGTTTAAAAAGAAAAATAAAAATTACACTAAGAGCACATTTCTGAAAATTATAAAACTTTTTTCCCCTCGTCTTTCAACTTGATATATTAGAACTTTATCAAAAACTGTTTATTATAGACTTTTTTTTTTTGAGTTGGAGTCTCACTCTGTCGCCCAGACTAGAGTGCAGTGGCCACTCCCGGTCACTGCAGCCTCGACCTGCTGGACTCTGGCGATCCTTCAGCCTCAGCCTTCCAAGTAGCTGGAACTACAGACGTACACTACCACACCCGGCTAATTTTTTGATTTGTTGTAGAGATGAGGTCTCACCAAATTGCCCAGACGGGTCTCGAATATTATAGACTTTTTATTTTTGAGTTGGAGTCTCACTCCGTCACCCAGGCTGGAGTGCAGTGGTATACTCACAGCCACTGCAACCTCTACCTGCTACTGCTGGGCTCAGGCAATCCTTCCACCTCGTTCTTTCAAGTAGCTGGAACTACAGGACGTACCACCATGCCCAGCTAATTTTTTTTTTCTTCTTTATTGTAGAGACAAGGTCTCTCTAAGTTGCCCAGGCTGGTCTCAAACCCCTGAGCTCAGGCAGTCCTCTCACTTAGGCCTCCCAAAGTACTGAGATTACAGGCTTGAGCCACTGTACCTGACCTTATAGACTTCTTTATGGAAAGCACCTTTCTACATCATGGAACTATCTAGTAAGTGCAGTTACTAAAATATCATAAATGTCTTAGATGGTTTCATTTTTAAGGTATTCTATATCATTCTCAAAAAGAGTGTCTTAGGAGGCATAAATGAAGATATGAAAGGCCAGGCACAGTGGCTCATGCCTGTAATTCCAGCACTTTGAGAAATCAAGACAAGAAGATTGCCTGATCCCAGGGGTTTAAGATTAGCCTGGGCAACTTGGTGAGACCTCATCTCTACAATAAATGAAAAAATTTTGCCGGGTGTGGTGGTGCACACCTGTAGTTCCAGCTACTTGATGGGCTGAGGTAGAAGAATCTCATGAGCCCAGCAGGTCAAGGCTGCAGTGGCTGTGAGCGTGCCACTGCACTGCAACCTGGGCAACAGAGTAAGACTTCAACTTAAAAAAACAAACAAACAAACACTGGGCTCAGTGACTCAAGCCTGTAATCCCAGCACTTTGGGAGGCGGAGGTGAGAGTATTACCTGAGCTCAGGGGTTTGAAACCACCCTGAGCAACATGACGACATCTCATCTCTACAGTAAATCAGAAAATTAGCCAGGCATGGTGGTACATGCCTGTGGTTTCAGTTCTTGGAAGGCTGAGGTGGAAGGATCACCTGAGCCCAGCAGTTCAAGGCTGTGTTGACTGTGAGTGTGCCACTGCACTCCAGCCTGGGTGACAGACTGAGATGCAGACTGAAAAAAAAATTAGAAAAAAAAATTTTTTTTTAATTTTTTTTAAAGATATAAAAGTGCTGATGAGGGCTGAGTACAGTGGCTCATGCCTGTAATTCCAGGGCTCTGGGAGGCCAACACATGAGGATCACTTGAGCCCAGGAGTTCAAGACCAGCCTTGGCAACAGAGCAAGACTCTGTCTCTTAAAAAAACAAAAAAGTGCTAAGGGAGTTTGGAGTTAGTTGAGGGAAGATTTCCAAAATTACCAAGTTGTGGCAATTCTAGATTCTCTTTGGTAGAGTTTGGGTGGGAGAGGTAGGCATTATAATAGACAACAAGTTTATAATGGGTGATTCCCGGGATTGGAGGAAGATCTCACTCTTCCAGTTTATGGAGGATGAGAGTTATAGTTATGTTTAGGTCTCAGTTCCATGTCCTGATCCGACTCAAGGTTGAGAGAAGCCTCTGTCTATCTACTAGCCAACTGATTTTCTTACTCTTTCATTTTTGTTTTTCCCAGCATGGGTGGAATCCCTGCCCGGAATAGCAAAGGGGAAAGGCTCCTGCTTTACATTGGCATCATTGACATTCTGCAGTCTTACAGGTAAGAAGCATATGGACCACAAGTTAGGAGACAAGGTAGATACAAATAACTATTCACATTTCTCTTTAGATGGATTTGTTGCCAAGTTCTTTCTGAAGGAAGAACAGTGAGTTGCAGTCTGGCTGCTTGCTTCATTGGTTTTCAGATGGTTTATTTCCTTGATTTTGCCTTTCTCTTTGACTTTTATACCCCACCACCTCCCAAACATAATATATACCTTCTGTGGAAAGCTGAGTCATTCCTTGGAAGCACCAGGGTAGAATACACCATCTGTCTGGCTCTTTGTGAAAAACCTGTCAGATGACTCATGGTCCACATTGGGATACAGCTGGAAACATATTCCCCTTTTCCACTGAGGAAAAACAGGAGGGTTACTGTGTTCTGTAAAAAGTGTTAGCCTGTGGAACTAAGAGGCAATGAAGTGGTGATGAGGGGCAACTGGAAATGTAGACACTAGTTTTTTTCCTGTTAGGTTCCAGGTCCTAATGAGGACTGGACAGTACTTGATTTACTGATTCAGAGGATTATCATCCAATTTTAACTACCCCTTTCCAGATTTTTCTATGTGTTTTCCCAGCTCTCTTCTAATAATGAATATTCTTTTCCCTGATTTGCCAGGGACATATAAACTTTCCTTTTTCCATGGGGGAATAATTGACTTAGTAGAAGCAACAGTGGTCTCCATGCTGAACACGCACTGCCACACCTGTTCTTGGGAAAGCCAGTGTACCTCAGTAGATGTGCTCTCCCAGCTTCTATCTTTTTCTTTTCTTTTTTGAGTTGGAGCCTCCCTCTTGTCACCCAGGCTAGAGTGCAGTGGCATGCTCATAGCCACTGCAGCCTCGACCTGCTGGGCTTAGATGATCCTTCTACCTCAGTCTTCCAAGTAGCTAGAACTATAGATGCATGCCACCATGCCTGGCTAGTTTTTATGATTTACTGTAGAAACAAGGTCTCACCAAGTTGCCCAGGTTGGTCTCAAACCCCCAGGCTCAGGCAATCCTCTCTCCTCAGCCTCCCAAAGTACTGGGATTACAGGCTGAGCCACCATGCCTGACTGCTTCTGTCTTTTCAAGATTTTCTATTATCATTTCCCCTTTAGCCCCATAAAACAGGAAACGTATTAAGGTCATTTGTTCAAAAACTATGCGTTTACATGATACAAATTTTTCTCGGCAGGTTTGTTAAGAAGTTGGAGCATTCTTGGAAAGCCCTGGTACATGATGGGGTAAGTAACAACAGCTAGAGGCTCTCTTCCCCACTTTTGTCTCCATCACTTCTGATTTGCCCCCTCAATTTCTTCCATTTATTTCTTACTTCATCTGTGGGTTTTACCCTTCTGGTAGGGGAAAATTGCTCTTGGATTGAAGGTCCTTTTACAGCGCCTCCCTCTAACTCTGTAGCCATCTCTTCTGCTCTGCAGGACACTGTATCGGTGCATCGCCCAGGCTTCTATGCTGAACGGTTCCAGCGCTTCATGTGCAACACAGTGTTCAAGAAGATCCCCTGTAAGTGAGTTCTATCAGATGACCCCCCCAATGGCTCCCTTACTCCAAGAGACAGGGAGCAGGACACCTGTGGTGTAGGGAGTTGCCAAGGCTAGAGGCCTCTCCTTCTCTACCTACATACCATGAGAGCTGCTTCTTGTCCTTGTGTCAGTCACTCTGTCTGTCGCAGTCATTTCCAAGTTGCTGCTTTCCCCCGGCTCTTCCTGCATGTGTCGCTGAGGTGAGGGAATTTCCGGGAAATTGATGGGGGTGCAAAAAAATGTGTAGTTGGGGGTATAGGATCTATGCCACAGGCTGAGATAGGTGAGCCAGATTTTATGTATAGAGAGGGGCAGGGATATTACCAGTGTTATATTTTCTATCCGTGTCCCATGTGCAAAGGAGTTCTCAGACTAGATCAGTATTTACTGATTTCTGCTTAGTACATGTTCTTAGTCTCTTCCCTCAACTTTCTTGTTTGGGAAGCACCAGTGCTCTTTTTTTCAAATCTTCCATGCTGCTGCCACCAGCAAATTGCATCTTCTCCTTCCTGTCTCCTCTTGTTAGTTCCATAGTGAGGCAAAGGGGACATGGAACAATCATTTCAGTTATTTCAAAGTGATACATAAGTGAAAATTATCATAATGATGTGTGCATATGTGCAAAGAAGTTGAGAGTGAAAGCGTCATCTTTGTCGGGTTTTACTGGAGGATACTATTAAAGATAAAAGGAATTATGAACTAGAAGACATTTCATCAGGTGGAAACAAAGCATGTTGTGGGGTGGGGGTGTGAATGTGTCACCTTTCCTCTAGATTTTCTGCTTCTTTCCAAAGTGAGGTAAACTGAGACCTTGTCCTCTGAGACTTAGAGCCTACCTTTGTTTTTGGGTTTTTTTTTGAGTTGGAGTCTCACTATGTCACCCAGACTGGAGTGCAGTGGCCACTGCAGCCTCGACCTGCTGGACTCCGGTGATCCTTCCACCTCAGCCTTCCAAATAGCTGGAACTACAGGCGTGCGCTACCACGCCTGGCTAATTTTTGACTTGTTGTAGAGATGAGGTCTCACCAAGTTGCCCAGACGGGTTGCAAACCCACGGGCTCAGGCAATCCACTCACCTCAGCCTCCCAAAGCGCTGGGATTACAGGCTGAGCCACTGAACCCAGCTTACCTTTGTTGACATTAAACTCTCTTCTCACTTTTCAGAAGAACAACTTTGGGTGTGTGTTGGGGACGCTAGCAATTTGTATCTGTGTCTTGGTGGTGGTTTCTGAGGTGGGTGCTAAGTAGGCTCTCTCTTTCCCTTTTAAAGTGAAGCCCTCTCCTTCCAAAAAGTTTCGGTCTGGGTCGTCTTTCTCTCGGCGAACAGGCGCCAGCAGCAACTCCTGCGTTACTTACCAGCCGTCGGTCTCTGGGGAGCTCAAGGCACAAGTGACAACAAAGGCAGAAGTGGAGCCAGGTCAGCGCTAGGGCTGGGATCCCCATGTGATTGGGTACTCCCTCCCTCCTGAGCCCTTACTTTGGCCAGGACCACTACTCCCCACTTCCATCCTGGAATGGCCACGTTGCTACTTGGGTGTATTTTCCCCACCCCATCTTCTCTTTCTCTTTTCCAGGCGTTCACCTTGGTCGTCCTGATGTTTTACCTCAGACTCCACCTTTGGAGGAAATCAGTGAGGGCTCACCTATTCCTGACCCCAGTTTCTCACCTGTAGTTGGAGAGAATTTGCAAATGCTAACTACAAGGTTGGTTTCTTGGCCCCTTTCTCCATATAAGCTCTCTCTTCAAGTCCTTGGAAACCTCCAAAATTCTTTTTTCAAGGGACCATTGTCTTCTGCTCTTTATTGGTTCTGTACAGGTTCACCTTCCTAAATGCTCATTATTAGCCTTTTGGAAAAGTGTGTCAATGTCTGTCATCTTTACAAGGTGGCGATAACCTTTATTTGTAGACTTTCCTGGTATTCATATGTTTCAACTAACTCATCATCTTCTGATGAGTTGAGAATTCTCAGCTTAGGATTTAAGGATGAAAAGATTCCTGGTTGGTGAAAACACTGTTCAATGAAGTCAGTCTTCAAAAGGATCAGCATAAAGATCATGGTTTAATTTTTTTACCTAGTGTATCATAATAAATAACCCCAAACCTTAGTGGCTTAAAATAACAAACTTTTTTTTTTTGAGTTGTAGTCTCACTCTATCCCACACACTGGAGTGCAGTGGTATGCTTATGGCCATCACATCCTAGACCCGCTGGGCTCAGATGATCCTTCTGCCTCAGCCTTCCAAGTAGCTGGAATGCCAGGCTCGGTGGCTCAGCCTGTAATCCCGTGCCTTTGGGAGGCTGAGG
>NW_007258821.1:107454-121425 GCF_000164805.1 Carlito syrichta
CTCCAGTCTGGGCGACTGAGTGAGACTCCAACTCAAAAAAAAAAAAACAAAAAACAAAACCAAGTAGCTGAAACTACAGGCATGCACCACCATGCCTGGCTAATTTTTCTTCGTTTATTGTAGAGACAAGATCTCACCAAGTTACCTAGGCTGGTCTTGAACCTCAGGGGAGCTCAGGCAATCCTCTCGCCTTGGCTCCCAAAGTACAGAGATTACAGGCGTGAGCCACTGTACCCAACCTCTATGTGGGCCCCTTTATAGAGCAGGTCAGAACATAGCAACTGGCTTTCCTCTCAGTGAATCAGAGAGCATGTGCTTGGACAGAAACCATAGTCGTTTTATAACCTAATCTCAGAATTGACTTTCTATTGCCTGTCCTGCATTCTTTTCTCTAAATGCAGTCTACACTCTAGAGGAAGGAATTACCAAAGGGTGTGAGTATCAGGAGACAGGTATCTTTGGGCACTTTGTTTTTTTTCTCTTTTTTTTTTGGAGTTGGAGTCTCACTCCAGCACCCAGGCTGGAGTGCACTGGCACACTCATGGCCATCCCATTGTTGACCTGCAATCCTTCAGCCTCTACCTTCCAAGTAACCAGAACTACAGCTACGTGCTACCATGTCCAGCTAATTTTTTTTTTTTATTATAGAGATGAGATCTCACCAAGTTGCCCAGGCTGTTCTCAAACCTGTAGGCTCAGGCAATCCCCTCACCTTGGCCTCCTAAAGTGCTGGGATTACAGACTTGAGCCACCATGCCCGGCTGGCCTTTTTTTTTTTTTTGAGTTTGAGCCTCACGCTGTCGCCCAGACTGGATTGCAGTAGCACAGTTACAGCTACCACGGACGACCTGCTGGACTCAGGTGATCCTTCTGCCTCAGCCTCCCAAGTAGCTGGGATTATAGGCGTGAGCTACCACTTCTGGCCATTGGGAGCTCTTTTTTTCTTATTTATTTATTGTAGAGACAAGGTCTTGCCAAGTTGCCCAGGCTGGTCTTCAACACGCAGGCTCAGGCAGTAAACTCGCCTTGGCCTCCCAAAGTGCTGGGATGACGGGCTGAACCACCGAGCCCGGCCTGGGAGCTCTTATCATAGTCTGCTCTCTGGCCTCCCATGATTCACATTCTTCCATGTGCAAAATACACTTACTCCCTTCCAAGCTCTCCAAAGTCTCATCCCATTAAAGCATCATCCAGAATTGTATTACCTAAATAATGTCCGGGTTTGAGTGAGTTCCTCAGGTACAGTTCCTCTCAGTTTGTGGACCTATGAAACTGAAGAGACAAGTGATCCTCTCTCCAGACATGTAACATCAGTGGTGCAGCCGGGCTCGGTGGCTCATCCTGTAATCCCGCGTCTTTGTGAGGCTAAGGTGAGTGAATTGCCTGAGCCCACGGGTTCGAGACCCGCCTGGGCAGGTGAGACCTCATCTCTACAATAAATCAAAAACATTAGCTGGGCATGGTGACGTGCGGCTGTAGTTCCATCTACTTGGAAGGCTGAGGCGGAAGGATCGCCAGAACCCAGCAGGTCAAGGCTGCGGTGACCAGGAGCCACCACTGCACTCCAATCTGGGCGACAGTGAGACTCCAACTCAAAAAAAAATCAGTGGTGGGACAGGCATTAGATAACCACCATACACATTCCTGAACAAAAAGGGGAAACTAGGCAGCACAAAAAGGAGTAATTCATTTCACGAGCTGTTCCAAAATGCAGCACTTGGAGTTTCTTTGATCAGGCTTCACAGCTCTTGGCTCCTCCCTCTGGACACTTGCTTTTGTCTTCTGAGTCTTCCTTTTTCATGAAAGCTAGAATGTGTTTGCAGCTGAGTAGATTTCTCAGCCTGTTTATTTCCAGTATAATTTGGGGAATGTAGTGATCTCTTCACTTTGCACTGTTTGTCCCTTTTGGTTCAAGTTGGCAATATTTCTGCTTATAGAGATTTTTGTGGGTCTCTTCTGTGAGAATCACTTTATTAGATGATACAGGCCACACACAAAGATTTCTTTTTTTTGAGTTGGAGTCTCACTCTGTCGCCCAGACTGGAGTGCAGTGGCCGCTCCCGGCCACCACAGCCTCGACCTGCTAGACTCTGGCGATCCTTCTGCCTCAGCCTTCCAAGTAGCCGGAATTCCAGACATGCGCTAACACGCCCGGCTGAATTTTTGATTTATTATAGAGATGAGGTCTTGCTGCCCAGGCGGATCTCGAACCCGCGGGCTCAGGCAATCCACTCACCTTGGCCTCCCAAAGGCACGGGATTACAGGCTGAGCCACCGAGCCCGGCTTTTTTTTTTTGGGTTGGAGTCTCACTCTGTTGCCCAGACTGGAGTGCAGTGGCCGCTCCCGGCCACCGCAGCCTCAGCCTGCTGGGCTCTGGTGATCCTTCCACCTCAGCCTTCCAAGTAGCTGGAACTACAGGTGCATGTTACCACGCCCGGCTAATTTTTGATTTATTGTAGAGATGAGGTCTCACCAAGTTGCCCAGGCGGGTCTCGAACCTACGGGCTCAGGCAATCCACCCACCTCAGCCTCCCAAAGGCACGGGATTACAGGCTGAGCCACCGAGCCCGGCTTCTTTTTTTTTTTTTTTTTTTAAAGAGTCTTATTCTGTCACCCAGGCTGGAGGGCAGTGGCACATTCCCAGCCACTGCAGCCTTGGCCTGCTGGGCTCAGACAATACTTCTACCTCAGCCTTCCAAGCAGCTGGAACTACAGGCACATGCTATTATGCCCAGCTTATTTTTTTATTTATTGTAGAGATGGGGTCTCAACAGGTTGCCCAGGCTGGTCTTGAACCTGTGGGCTCAGGTAATCCGCTTACCTCAGCCTCCCAAAATGCTGGAATTTTAGGCATGAGTCACCATGCCTGGCCTAACACACAGATTTCTTTTTTTTTTGAGTTGGAATCTCACTCTGTCGCCCAGACTGGAGTGCAGTGGCCGTTCCCGGCCACCACAGCCTCGACCTGCTGGGCTCCGGTGATCCTTCCGCCTCAGCCTTCCAAGTAGCCGGAATTACAGGCGCTCGCTACCACGCCCAGCTAATTTTTTGATTTGATTGTAGAGATGTGGTCTCGCCTGCCCAGGCGGGTCTCGAACCCGCGGGCTCAGGCAATCCACTCACCTCAGCCTCCCAAAGGTGCGGGATTACAGGCTGAGCCACCGAGCCTGGCTTGATTTTTTTATTTATTGTAGAGATGAGGTCTCGCTGCCCAGGCAGGTCTTGAACCCACGGGCTCGGGCAATTCACTCACCTCAGCCTCCCAAAGGCGTGGGATTACAGGCTGAGCCACCGAGCCTGGCCACACAGATATCTTGATGAGCCCCTAACTTTCAAAGACCCTATTTTTCTTTTTTCCTTTTTTTTATGAGTTGGAGTCTCACTTTGTCCCCCAGACTGGAGTGCAGTGGCACGCTGCCGGCCACCACAGCCTCAACTTGCTGGGCTCTCGCAATCCTTACACCTCAGCCTTCCAAGTAGCCGGAACTACAGGTGCATGCTACCACGCCCGGCTAATTTTTTGATTTATTGTAGAGATGAGATCTCGCCAAGTTGCCCAGGCGCCTCTCGAGCCCGCGGACTCAGACAATCCACTCACCTCAGCCTCCCAAAGCACGGGATTACAGGCTGAGCCACCGAGCTCGGCTGGACCCTATTTTTCAGTTGAAAGGATCTGTGAAACACCTGCAATTTTTTTTGAACAGCCTTTTTTTATGACAATAGTACAATCAGCCTTCCATATGTGCATATTCCATATCTTCAGATTCAACCAGTGGTGGATTGAAAATACTAGCGAGGTGAGACTCCAACTCAAAATAAAAAAAAGAAAAGAAAAGAAAATACTAAAAAAAAGCTGGGTACTGTGGTTCACGCCTATAATCCCAGAACTTTGGGAAGCTGAGACAAGAGGATTGCTTGAACCCAGGGTTCAAGACCAGCCTGGGCAACTTGGTGAAACTTTGTCTCTATAATCAAAAAATTAGCTGGGCGTGGTGGCATGCACCTGTAGTTCCTGCTGCTTAGAAGGCTGAGGCAGAAGAATCGCCTATGCAGGTCAAGGCTACAGTGGCAGTGAATATGCCACTGCGCTCCAGCCTGGGTGTCAGTGAGACTCTGACTCAAAAAAAAAAAAAAGTCCATAAACTGGATGTAGTGGCTCATGCCTGAAACCCTAGCAGATTGGGAGGCCAAGATGGCAGGATTGCTTGAGGCCAGGAGTTCAAGACCAGTCTGGGCAACACAGCAAGATCCCCTCTCTACAAAAAATTTGAAAAATGAGTAGGGTATAATGGTACATACCTGTAGTTCAACTACCCTGGAGGCTGAGGTAGAAGGAATCTTGAGCCCAGGAGTTCAAGACTGCAGTGAGCTATGACCACTGCTCTCCAGCCTGGGCCACAGAGTGAGAACTTATCTCTAAAGGAGAATGTTACGTTATTGCTGATGTGTACTGTGTAGTTAGGCCTATGATGGTTGGGCCTGTAATGGACATGTACAGACTTTTCTTGTCTTTATTCCTTAAATTATACAACTATTTACATAGCATTTACATTATGTTAGGTATTATAAGAAACTAGGGATGATTTGTATTACACAGGAGGATATGCATAGGTTATATGCAAATACGACACTATTTTATATAAGAGACTTGAGCATCTGTGGATTTTAGTATTTGAGTCAGGTCCTGGAACCAGTTCCACGCAGTTACCAGAAGATGACTGTACCCTGAAGCCCCAGCTTTTATTTTTCTGAGGTCTTAATAACATTGTTTTCAGCCATACTTGTGGCTTCATCTTTAGACATTTTCTTGGCATTGCCTTGGATTTGATCTTTGCTTAGAAGCCATTTCTTTTTGTTTATTTTGTGTTGGGGTCTCACTCTGTCACCCACGGTAGAGTGTAATGGCATGGTCATGGCTCATTGCAGCCTCAGCATCCCGGACTCAGGCAATCCTTTCACCTCAGCCTCTCAAGCAGCTGGGACTACAGGCCTGCACCACCACCATGACTGGCTAATTTTATTATTATTATTATTATTATTATTATTATTATTATTATTGCTGTTTTTTTTTTTGAGTTGAAGTCTCACTCTGTCACCCAGACTGGAGTGCAGTGGCCGCTCCTGGCCACCGCAGCCTCGACCTGCTGGGCTCCAGCAATCCTTCCACCTCAGCCTTTCAAAGAGCTAGAACTACAGGCACGCGCTACCACGCCCGGCTAATTTTTTGATTTATTGTAGAGATGAGGTCTTGCCAAGTTGCCCAGGCAGGTCCTGAACCCGTGGGCTCAGGCAATCCACTCACCTCAGCCTCCCAAAGTGCAGGATTACAGGCTGCTAATTTTTATATTATTATTATTATTATTTTGATTGAGGTGAGGTCTCACTTTGTTGCCCAGGCTGGTTTTAAACACTCTTTGGGGAGACTTAGCATTTTCAAAACTTACCAAGTCTTGGTTTCTTTTCCTTTAATAATCCTTCCCTTAATTTATTTCTCTTTCATATTTTACTGTAAACATCAAGAAGAAACCAGGTAGTGCCTTCAGGACTTGGCTTGGAAATCTCCTTAGCTAGATTACCCATTTCATTAGGCACATATTAAACTTTTTACATACTTGCAGGTGACATTGTTGCTAAACTTTGTGCTACTAAATTATAAGGATTTTCTTTCCTTCAATTTCCAGTAGAAATTTTTTCACCTTACTTTAAGCCCTTACCATCAACTCCTTTTAAGTCCAAAATTCTGTAGACAGCATATTCAGGACAATAAGCTTTCACTAAATCTCTTCCCAAAGCCACTCCTCTCTTCCTTAGCCACTCCACCATTTCAGATTTTTGTTACAGTAGCACCTCAGTTTCAGGTATGAAAATCTATATTGTCAGCCAGGTGCAGTGACTGACACCTGTAATCCCAGCATTTTGAGAGGCTGAGGTGAGGTGAGAGGATTGCCTGAGCCCACCAGTTTGAGACCAGGCTGGCAACATGATGAGACCTCATCTCTACAATAAATCAAAAAAATTAGCTGCGCATCATGACGCATGCCTGTAGTTCCAGCCACTTGGAAGGCTGAGGCAGAAGGATCGCCTGAGCTCAGCAAGTCGAGGCTGCTGTGGCCATGAGTGAGCCACTGCACTCCAGCCTGGGTAATAGAGTGAGACTCTGACTCAAAAAAAAGAAAAAGAAAAATCTGTATTATCTATTGTTGTATAACAAATAATCCCAAAATTTAGCAGTTGAAAACAATGAACACTTGTTATCTCAGTTTCTGTGGTCTAGCTGGATGCCTTTGGCTCAGGGTCTCTCAGGAGGTTATAGTCAAGCTGTTAGCTTAAAGGCTCGCCTGGGGAAGTGTCATTTATACTGCTTCCATTCCCTAGAAGCAGATCAGGGAATTGTTAAGTGCAGCCCACACTCAAGAGGAGAGAATTGCATGTATATCAGGAGGAGGCAGGGATTATTGGGGGCAATCCTGGAGGCTGCCACCACACTCAGAGATTGAAACAAAAGAAGGGAGGGCACTAGGAAATGTTTTATAGTATTTAAGAAGCTATGGACAACCCCCTGGGATTCCCTCCCACTATGAGAGCTTTTCTGCCCCCTCAATAAATCCTGCTTTCAAAAAAAAAAGAAGCTAAATACAGTTAATTCAAAGAGTGGTCTTCTGAATCTAGTAGCTCAGCTTCTTTCTGAATCCTAAAATGATTCAGAAATGAAATATGTAGAAGCAGCATGAGATTTGATTTGAGAACAGAGTCATTTTTTCTACTCTAATTCTTTTTCTCTCTGCCTCCCTTTTTTCTCCCTTCTATTAGTACAACCTTGGAAAAACTTGAAATTGCAGAGTCAGAGTTCACCCATGTGAGTGTTTGGCATGTGTGGGAGGTGAATGATTTGAAGGGTATAAAGAGGCTCACTGATTAAATAGAGCAAGAAGTTAATTGGCAAGGGCAGAGGGTCTGGGTGCCCCTAAATCTTGGCATTTTTTAAAAATTTGTGGTTTTGGTACCTCATACTTGGAGGGTGAATTAAAACTACTTACCCTTGCCAGCAGGTTGAATTCTGTTCCTCTTATACTCCACATGCTTAACTTATACCCTTTCCCTTTTCAGTGAGCACAAAGCCTCAGAAGACCTGGAACAAGATTCTACCATCTCTGCAATCCCAAAGGGTCAGGCCTTGCCCCAGCAATGCTGAGTTATCTTCTTGTTCTTCAAAAAAAGGAGGGTAGTGGAGGTGAGGGGAGCTCTCCATCTCCTTCCTGAAGAAGAATCTCTTCTCCTTCCCCTTCCTTATGAGTAGGCATTAGTGCCTTGGACATATGAGGACAGCGGCATTTCCTCTGCTCCAGAGTTGGGCGGCACAGAATTTCAACTGGCCCACCTTGGCTTCCACAATTGAATTTTTTTTCGAGTCTCCATTCTTCATGCTGAAAGGGGAGTTGCTGAACTTGGCAGTTTTCTCTCCCCTTATCTACCTTTCACCAGGAGCTGGACTCTTAGTTTCCTCAGGACAGACTGACTGACTGGCACATCATCCCCACCTTAGTTCTTTATCTCTGGTCGCTGAAAGAAGACTCCTGTAGTCTTTGTAAAGGTTCCTGGGAGGGGGGTAAGGGTGTTTAGCCACCTCCCAGCCCCCCTTTTCCCCTTTTTTTCCCTTAAAAATGGAAAAGAAAACAGCGCAAAGCAGTTTCACACCAGTTTTCAGGTCAGAACTGCAGAAAGGTCGGAGGGCCACCTATTCACAGGGTACCATCAAAGATCCCTGGTATTTGTGAAGCGGAAGTGTGGTGCTCTGCCAGGAGCATCTTCTCTTTAACTCCTCCTCTCTTGATGAATTTCCTAAAGCTGAAGGAATGAAGAGAGTGGGGCATAGGTAGTCTTTACCCCTTTAGTTAAGACATGGGGCAGCCACAGGCGATGGGGAGATCAGAGCCCTCCCCTCTAGGCAGGACCCTACTCACTGCCAGGCTGTTATGATTATTATTTTGCAATTTGGAATGTGTTTTTCTAAATATAAAGACTTACCAAATGAATTTTAGGTCATTCTCCAGAGGAGATTGTTTTGCTCTTCCCATCTTTTCCAGCAGTGCTCTCCTGTTCTTGGAGCAAAGGTAGAGAGGGAACACCTGTGTCTGTTTAACAGGTAGTCCATATCTATGAGATTGGAGAATATTCTCTTAAACCAATGGGGAACCAGCAGACTCTTGCCTTGATGAGGGTATTGCTGTGCCACGTGTCCTATCACGTAGAGAAGTTGGAAATGTCCTATCACGTAGAGAAGTTGGAACATAAGCCCTCTCCTCCCTATCGTGAAGAGTTACTGTTATCCACTTGATCCTTCCACTCTTGTCAGGGGTCGAAGGGGCCTGGTGTCTCAGGCAGATTGTAGAATTCCCGTACTGTCCCTTCTCCATCCCACCCTACTTTGATAGCAGGTTATCCCATACCCCAAATAACTGTCTATATTAGACACCCTCAGCCAGTTTCTGGCTGCCTGTCTTTGCTGCCATGTTCTTTTTTACAAGAAGGAAAGAAACAACTCTTGCTATTTTTTTCATAATTTACTATTTATGATGTATTTAAGTGTTTTATTAAGGACAGAATTCTGTAAGGGGTGGGAGGGAATATTTGAGGGAGGGCTGGGTCTGGGAAAGGAATGGGGAATCAACATTTTTATGAAGTGTCGCTATTTGCCTCTACTTTGTATTGCTCAGAAATGGCAAATGCAATATAAAAGTGATAAATATCTGGTTTTAATGTATTAAACTTTAATCAGTTATTTAGACCTCTTATTTTTCCCTGATTCTTTTTCCTACACCGTCTGTTCCACCCTCTCACTTCACTTCCCAGGCTCAGCATTTTGTATGTTGCCCTAAACAAAAGCCACATCCTTTCCAGCGTCCCTCTCTCCAGCTTCAGTCTATGGCCTCATTCCTTACACTCTTCCACCATCCTAACAAGGAAAAGCTGCATGACTATGAGGGGATTTACTAGAGGTCTCTTGCGTAAGTTGGAACCCAGTTTAACCAAGGGATTTAGAAATCCAAAGCTCAAAGTTTCCTCTGGTTTAGGAGAAAAGAAGAGGGACAGTGGAGGACAAGTGTGAGGTCAGTTGGCCCTCGGACTCCTCTTTCCCTCCCCCAAACTGGCTCTAGGGTGTCACTAAGAAAATCGTTGAGACTGCTTCCCTCAAGCTCTGTTTTCCTCTTCTCTGAGGTTAAGCTTAGTCTCTTATACTGTGATAGGAAACTAGACAAAAAGGCGCACAGGGAAGGGCTCATCCTAAGTCGTGAAGGTGGGGAAGCTTTGGTGAGAAGCAAGTGAAATAAACATTGCTCCCTTTCACACCCCGAGTCCCTATCTTGTTAAGATCATTCAACAAGTATTTACATAGCAGCTAATGAGCAATGCACAGGGTAGTAGGAGGTCAGAAAGTAATTGTCCTTTGAGAGTTTCTTGTGTCCATGAGGAATATGAACACATGCACACATATTCACAAAAACACCATGATAGATGCGATACAGATAAGGATTTAAGTTCGCTGAGAGTGGTAAAGAATAAATATGTGCTGGGTGCGGGAGTTCATGCCCATAATCCCAGCACTTCGGGAGGCTGAGGCAAGAGGGTTGCCTTAGCCCAGGGTTTGAGACCAGCCTGGGCAACCTGGTAAGACCTCATTTCTATAATAAATTAAAAAATTATCTGAGCATGGTGGCGCATGCCTGTAGTTTCAGCTACTTGAAAGATTGAGGCCGAAGGATCACCTGAGCCCAGCAGATCGAGGCTGCCATGGCCGTGTGTGTGCCACTGCACTCCAACCTGGGTGACAGAGTGAAACTGTCTCCAAAAAAAAAAAAGAATGAAGAAGTGGAAGAAAATGAGAGGTTGAGGGTTACTGTGGGCTAAAAGTGTTGAGTAGTACTTCACTTTAGCACAAAGACCTAGAGACATGAGAGTCATCTTTTTTGGAGAAAAAGGAAGACACCATAGTGAGAATATTGGAATGGGTACAAGTGGAAGCAACATTGGAAACCTTTACTGCTAGGCTGAGAAAGTTTTACTTTAAGCTGTGTGCAGTGGGGGACCATGAAAGATTTTTGTTCCTAAATAGGATACGATACAAAATAATTTAGAAGCCGGGCTCGGTGGCTCAGCCTGTAATCCTGCACCTTGGGAGGCTGAGGTGAGTGGATTGCCTGAGCCCGCGGGTTCAAGACCTGCCTGGGTAACTTGGCGAGACCTCATCTCTACAATAAATCAAAAAATTAGCTGGGTGTGGTAGCGCGCGCCTGTAGTTCCAGCTCCTTGGAAGGCTGAGGCGGAAGGATCGCCGGAGCCCAGCAAGTCGAGGCTGCGGTGGCCGGGAGCGGCCACTGCACTCCAGTCTGGGTGACAGAGTGAGACTTCAACTCAAAAATAAAATAATTTAGAGACTAATCTGTTAACAAAGTTCTATCAGAATGGATAGAAAAGGCAAACTGGGTAGACTAATCATTCAAATGGGGTGATGTGGGTGTTGGTTCATGGTGAGAGCAGTTGGAGAGGAAGGAAGAGCATTGAGATGTAAGAGAAGGCAACTTAATACATAATTGGGTTGGAAGAAGAATTGGACAGTCTCAAAAGTTCTGAATTTGATTGTAACCCACAGGCTCGGCTCTCCTCTAGGCTGGCTAAGGAGAAAACTTTTTTACTAGTAGGAGTTGGATCCGAGAATGTTTTAGGCATAAATGTTCTTCCTGCTACTCTCTTCAGTGTACTCAAAACTGCTAGTAGCGGGTGTAGATACCCTCCTATGATCAGAGGGTCCCTCTAGCGGTGAGCACTTATTCTATAGCTGTATGCTGTCATTTATATTCAGATACAAGTAGGGCCTATTAGTGTAAAACTTCAAAACTGAAAAAGAGATCAAAATCATAGGATGATAAAAGTTGGAAATCCTCACCTAGTCTAATGTTTCACTTTTAAGCAGGTCTATCTCAGCTATTGTGAAAGGTATTCAGAGATGGAGAGTTTTGTTTTGATTTTGGAGTCCTCCAGTCCTCCAAGACACATGAAGAATCATTCTTTTTTTTTCTTTGAGTCGGGATCTTGCTCTTTCACTCTGGCTGTGGTGCGATGGCATAATCATGATGCCTGGCTAATTTTTTGATTTTTTTTTTTTAATAGACACAAGATTTACTATGTTGCCCAGGTGGTCTCAAACCCCTGGACTCAAACATTCTGCCTGCCTCAGCTTCCTAAAAGTGCTGGGATTACAGAGGTTCATTATTTATTTATTTACTTACTTTTCTTGCCCACCTCCCCTTGCCGAGATTCATTCTTTAGACAAAGGTTTGCCAGTTAAAATATATTCCATGCTGGGCTCGGTGGCTCAGCCTATAATCCCGCGCCTTTGGGAGGCTGAGGTGAGTGGATTGCCTGAGCCCGCAGGTTCGAGACCCACCTGGGCAACTTGGCGAGACCTCATCTCTACAATAAAAGTCAAAAAAAAAAATTAGCCAGGCGTGGTAGCACGTGCCTGTAGTTCCAGCTACTTGGAAGGCTGAGGCAGAAGAACCACTGGAGCCCAGCACGTTGAGGCTGCAGTGGCCGGGAGCAGCCACTTCACTCCAGTCTGGGTGACAGTGAGACTCCAACTCAAAAAATATATATATACATATAATACATATAATATTACATATATATGTAATATATATGTATATATATATATAAAATATATATGTGTATATATATATTCCAGATTAACTCACTTATGCCTTAGTTGTTAAAGGATATGAAAATTTGGTCAACAACTCTAATGTTAATTTTAAAATTTTTTTCCTCTCAATTCTGCACCTTCTGTAAATATCTAAAATTACTTTTTACCCCGTTATAATGGATTTATTTGCTGTTTCCAATTTCTCACTCTCCTTTTTTCCTTCTTTCTTTTTTTTTTTGAGTCAGAGTCTCATTCTGTCGCCCAGGCTGGAGTGCAGTAGTACGCTCACAGCCACCACAGCCTCGACCTGCTGGGCTCTCAGGTAATTCTTCCGCCTCAGCCTTCCAAGTAGCTGGAACTACAGGCACGCACCACCACACCCGGCTTTTTTATTTATTGTAGAGATGGGGGTCTCGCCAAGTTGCCCAGGCTGGTCTCGAACCTGTGGGCTCAGGCAATCCTCTCACTTTGGCCTTCCAAAGTGGTGGGATTATAGACATGAGCCACCATGCCCAGCCCCTTTTTTCCTTCTGTTTTTTTTTTTGTTGTTGTTGTTCTTTTTGTTTTTGAGACAGGATCTCACTCTGTCACCCAGGCTGGAAGAGCACAGTGATCATAGCTCACTGCAGCCTTGAACTCCTGAACCTCCCAGCTGAGCTTACAGGCATGCACCACCACGTTTGGCTAATATTTTATTTATTGTGGAGATGGGGTCTTGCTATGGTGCTCAGGCTGGTCTCAAACTCCTGGCCTCAAGTCATCCTTCCACCTCATCCTCCCAAAGTACTGACATTATGAACATACTATCTTGCCTCCCTTTTTTATTTTTACGTTTTTATCATGGAATTTTCCAAACCAAAAGGAGAGTACTGTGGTGAACTGCTAGGTATACATAACCCAGCTTCAATAATTAACATAAATAAGGCCAATCTATTTCATCTATACTTTCTACTGTACCCCCACGTTCAGCATTTCCAAAGGATTAAGTTGGGCATGTCCAATTCATGGGCTAGGACAGCAGCCCCACAAAATCTTTTAATAGCATGTGTTCTTTAGCATTTGTTTTCTTCATGACCCATTGCATAGTTCCATTTTTGAAGGTCACAATCACGCCTTATTCCTGACATTGCTTTTTGGTAGCACATATATTTGTGAGCAGTTGTTTTCAATCTAAAGCACACAAAGAGCAACAGACATTTCTGATGAGCACCTTGAGAACTCACTAAGAATTGTGACTACTTCCATCGTACCAGACACTGATTGGTTAGTTTTACAAAAACAAGATTAAAAAAGAAAGATCAGCCAGGCTCGGTGGCTCAGCCTGTAATCCCGCGCCTTTGGGAGGCTGAGGTGAGTGGATTGCCTGAGCCTGCGGGTTCGAGACCCGCCTGGGCAACTTGGTGAGACCTCATCCCTACAATAAATCAAAAAATTAGCCAGTGTGGTAGCGCACGCCTGTAGTTCCAGATACTTGGAAGGCTGAGGCGGAAGGATCGCCAGAGCCCAGCAGGTCGAGGCTGTGGTGGCCGGGAGCGACCATTGTACTCCAGTCTGGGCAACAGAGTGAGACTCCAACTCAAAAAAAAAAAAAAGATCAAATTTCCCAGTAGTTTCACATTGTTCTAATTTTTCTAAACTTTATGATAAAAAGATAAAAGAAGTCTTATTGTTTATATACACTATATTATATAATATATGTGTGTTCCTCTTTACTCAATGTGGCCCAGGGAAGCCAAAAGGTTGGACACCCTGGATTAAGTTAAAATAAATTCCGGCCGGGCTCGGTGGCTCAGCCTGTAATCCCAGCACTTTGGGAAGCCAAGGCAAGTAGATTACCTAAGCCCACGGGTTCAAGACCCACCTTGGCAACCTGGCGAGACCTCATCTCTACAATAAGTCAAAAATTAGCCAGGCGTGGTAGCGCACACCTGTAGTTAGTTCCACCTCCTTGGACAGCTAAAGTGGAAGGATTGCCAGAGCCCAGCAGGTCGAGACTGCAGTTACCAGGAGCCTGCCACTGCACTCCAGTCTGGGCGACAGAGTGAGACTCCAAATCAAAAAAAATAGTGACTTCCTACATAGTCTAGCGTTTAGGATTCCTGGTTTTCACCCAGGTGGCCCGGGTTTGACTCCCGGTTGTGGGAACACCAGTGCTTTTCTAGCCGGGCTCAGTGGCTCAGCCTGTAATCCCGTGCCTTTGGGAGGCTGAGGTTGAGTGGATTGCCTGAGCCCACGGGTTCGAGACCCGCCTGGACAACTTGGTGAGACCTCA
>NW_007258821.1:121846-123190 GCF_000164805.1 Carlito syrichta
AAAAAAAAAAAAAAAAAAAGTGTTTTTTTCTTTCTTTAACCCCATTCTCTCCTGAACTTCAAGTTTTTATCCCACCACCCAACTAAAGTATCTCTTGTTCAGGTCACCGGTAGCCTCCATGTTGCTAGTGAACATGTCAGCAGCATCTGACAATGTATTACTCCCTCCTTCTTGAAGCGTTTTCTTCATTAAGCTTCTGAAATGCTGCTTTCTCCTGCTTATCCTTACCAAGGTACTATGCCATCTCTGTCCTGTATTCAGGTTCCTCTTTATCTCTCTAACCTCTAACTGTGATGTATCCCAGGGCTCAATCATAAGACCACTATTCCCTAGGTAATATTAAGTCCTTACGATTACCTAAAGACCTTGGATAATTTGTCCAACTCCCTGTCACCTCGTGATCTAAATACCACCTAAATATCAGCTTAGAAATTCCCAAATTTCTATCTCCAGTCGACCTTCTTTGAGTCAGAGTCTCACTCTATCGCCCAGGCCAGAGTGCAGTGGCACAATTATGGCTCACCTCAATCTCAACCTCCTAGGTTCAGGTGACCCTCCCCACTCAGTTTCCTGAGTTGCAGGACTGCAGGCATGTGCCACCATGCCCAACTAATTTTTTAAAATTTTTTGCAGAGAGGAATTCTCGCTATGTTGCCTAGGCTGGTCTGGAGCTCAAACAATCTTCCCGCCTGAGGTTCCCTGGAATTACAGATGTGAGCCGCTGTGCTCAGTCTCAGCTGACCTCTTTTCTGAGCTGCATGCTCAGATATCCACTTACTGTCATCTCCACTTAGGTATCTAAAAGGCATCAAAAACCCAACATGTGCAAAGCTGCATTTCCGGTACCTGCCTGACTTCACTCAGCACAGGAAATGGTGATTCTTTTATTCTAGTTGCTTAGATCAGCCACTCTGGTATCTTCCTTGATACTTGCCTCCCTTACATCTTCCATCCAATTCTTTGGCATATCCTGTCAACTTTGTACTTGTACAATATACTGCAAATCCAACCACGTGTTGTTGGGAGCCAGCCATGGAGGCCCACTGAGCATTAGGGATCAGGAAGGGCCGTTGACCCCAAGTCCACTAGGATGCGTTTGGGAGCTATTTGACCCCATTTCCTCCCCTTTCTACTCAGCACTAACCAGATTAAGCTCCTGTGAGCTCAAAACATAAAACCGGGACGAACACAAGCTAACTTTGGAAGCTTGCTCCCATTCTTCCGTAAACTGCGGTTTTGGCTTTCACACAACTTATAATTCAAACTCGTGTCACCTCTAAGAGACTTAGTATTGGTCACAGGCTTCTGAGTCATGATCTTAGGATTTATTGAAGGTGTAAATTG
>NW_007258821.1:123754-125152 GCF_000164805.1 Carlito syrichta
TCTGCACTAGACTGGAGTCCAGTCTCTTTCTTTCTCTCTCTCTCTCTTTCTCTCTTCTTTCCCTCAATCGCCGACGCCGTCTCCACCTTTGGGGTGCCCTGAACCCGGCTGGAGCTGGACTCCGGCAACGTGTCACCACTTTCACCTCCTGCTATCATCCTAGAATAAGCCACTGTCATATCTGATCACCGTGCCCAGTTAATTTTGATTTATTATAGACACGAGGTCTTGCCATGTTGCTCAAGCTGGTCTCGGACCCCTGGGCTCAGGCAATCCTCTCGCCTCTGCATCCCAAAGTGCTGCAATTACAGGCATGAGCCACCGTGCCCAGCTAGTTTATTTCTGAATTCAGAATTCAGAGAGACAAAACCTAGCACCTGACATTTCTGGAAGTAGTCTGCTTACTCCTTAGGTTTCACAGTCTGTTTTTGCAAATTTAGGGTTGCTGGTACCTACTGATTGACTATGTGACTGAGAGAGCATCATATAGAACTTAAGGTACAGTTGTATTTTGTCAATAGTGACATTTATGGTCCACATTTTCTGGTACCAGTTACCAGGGATAACCCACAGTGTTATCAATAACACCAAACAGAGGAGTTGATTAAGCTTGCCATAGAGTAAGGGAGATAAAAGCATTTACTATTTACTATTGCAAAGTAAAACATTATTCTCTACAACATACTGTTAGTAGTTGTAACAAACAAAAAGCTATACAATTTAAGAGACTCATGGTTACATGGGTATGAGATTTTTCAAATCTATATCTACTGATAAAAGGAAGTGAATAAACTTTCATTTCTCTTAGTTGAATGAACACAGTCTGCAGGGGAAATAAGGGTTCCTTGAAGAGGCTTATGGGGAATGTATAGGAGATAAGGGAAAACATTTTTCTTTGCTAATTCTCAGGAATGTAGGTACGTGCAGACCCACTGGAACACTCTATGCCTTTCTTTAAGTGTTGTGGCAATATGGACAGATAATAGTGGATTTCCATATCCCCAGGTCTTTTTTTGTTTGTTTTGGAGACAGTCTTGCTCTGTTGTCCAGGCTGGAGTGCAGTGGCATGATCAGCTCACTGCAGGTTCAAATTCCTGGACTCAAGCAATCCTCCCACCTCAGCCTCTCCAGTAGCTGGGACTACAGGCACATACCACAATGCACAGATTGATTGATTGATTGTAGAGATGAGGCCTCTCTATGTTGCCCAGGCTGGTCTTGAATTCCTGGTCTCAAGTGACCCTCCTACCTGGGTCTCCTAAAGTGCTGGGATTATATGTGTGAGCCACCATGTCCAACTTGCTCTAGATTAATCAGGGTAATGCAATCCAAAACCAAGTTGAAGCCAGGCTTGGTGGCTCAGCCTGTAATCCCGCGCCTTTGGGAGGCTGAGGTGAG
>NW_007258821.1:125193-147193 GCF_000164805.1 Carlito syrichta
CAGCCGGGCGTGGTAGTGCATGCCTGTAATTCTGGTTACTCGGAAGGCTGAGGTGGAAGGCTCGCCGGAGCCCAGCAGGTCGAGGCTGCGGTGGCCCGGAACAGCCACTGCACTCCAGTCTAGGCGACAGAGTGAGACTCCAACTCAAGAAACAAAACAAAACAAAACCAAGTTGAACATCAGGAATAACTATAAATTAGCATTTTTCTTTTTTTTTCTTTTTTTGTGTGAGTTGGAGTCTCACTCTGTCGCCCAGACTGGAGTGCAGTGGCCGCCCCAGGCCGCTGCAGCCTCCACCTGCTGGGCTCTGGCGATCCTTCCGTCTCAGCCTTCCAGTAGCTGGAACTACAGGCGCGCGCTACCACACCCGGCTAATTTTTGATTTATTGTAGAGATGAGGTCTCACCATTTGCCCGGGAGAGTCTCGAACCCGCGGGCTCAGGCAATCCACTCACCTCAGCCTCCCAAGGCACGAAATTACAGGCTGAGCCACCGAGCCCGGCTCATTTTTCTAAATGTAAACAATAAACAAAGACATTCAACCCAAACAAATGGAGTAGGTGCTGAATGAATAACGTCATTACCATTCTGGGAAAATATGATTCATGATACCTGTGCAGGGAAGTGTCATGCTCTCACCTTTAGTGAGACACTTGATAGATTTCGACCAGTTTTTGTTTCAACACTTTTTTTTTTTTGAGTTGGAGTCTCTCACTCTGTCACCCGCAAGAATGGAGTGCCACACTCACAGTCGCCACAGCCTCGACCTGGTGGGCTCAGGTGACCCCTCCGCCTCAGTCTTCCAAGTAGATGGAATTTACAGGCGCGCCCCCACGCCCGGCTAATATTTTGATTTATTGTTGAGATGAGGTCTCACCAAGTTGCCCAGGCTGGTCTCGAACCCGTGGGCTCAGGCAGTCCTCTCACCTTGGTCTCCCAAAGTGTTGGAATTATAGGTGTGAGCCACTAGGCCACACTTTTTTTTTTTTTTTTTGAGTCAGAGTTCACTCTATCGCCCAGGCTGGAGTGCAGTGGCAAGCTCACAGTCACTGCAGCCTCGACCCGGTAGGCTCAAACGATCCTGCCACCTCAGCCTTCCAAGTAGCTGCAACCACAGGTGTGCGCTACCACGCCCAGCTAATTTGTAAAAAATGTATTGTAGAGATGAGGTCTCATTAAGTTGACCAAGTTGGTCTCAAACCCCTGGGTTCATTTTGTCCCCCGCGGTTCTCCGCGGCACCGTCCCTCGCCCCCACGTTCCCCGCCCAGCGTCTGACGCATTTCGGCGACGCCTACAACTCCCCGAAGACACCGCGGGGACGGGGGCGGGACCATCTGACACGCAGAGGCCTGTGATTGGCGGCAAGCCCGGGCCAATTGGAGGGGCTGTTGTTAGGCAGTTCCGGAGGACAGGCCGGGAGGCAGGAAGGTGGCAAGATGGTTTTGGAAAGCACTATGGTTTGGTGAGGAACTACCTCGGGCCCGTGGGAGCGGTTCTGGGTCCGGGGTGCGTGGGGCGTCGAAGCCTGGCGGGCCTAGGGTGAGCGGGAGGGCTCAGGGGCGAGGTGCGGCCCTGGGCGCGCAGGGAAGGGGCCCCATAGACTCCCTGAGTCATCTCGGGCCGGGAGAGGCGGACATGCCCGAGTTGCCCCATTACCTGAACCCCTTTACCAAATCCTCCACCGGCTGGGCTCCTGCAATCCACCCACCACAGCCTACTGACAGTCACTGAGCGGCGGGTCCCTGCTGCCTTTCTCTATTCCTGTGTTGTCTTGTCTAGACCAGCCTCAGGCCTGTCTTTTTGGTGTTGTTTTGAGTCGGGGTCTCACTCTATCACCCAGGCTGGAGTGCAGTGGCACACTCACAGCCACCGCAGCCTCGACTTTCTGGACTCAGGCGATCCTTCCTCCTTAGCTGAAACTGCAGGCGCGCGCCACCACGCCTGGCTAATTTTTCTTGATTTATTGTAGAGACGAGGTCTCCCCAAGTTGCCCAGGCTGGTCTCGAACCCCTGAACTCAGGCAGTCCTCTCGCCTCTGCCTGCCAAAGTGCTGGGATTGCAGGCGTGAGCCACCTCGCCTGGCCTCAGGTCTGTCTTTAGCCAGAGTGTCCTGCTTCTCGAACTCATCGGGACAATCCGCTCTCTGCCCCTCTGAAAATAATGGATATTAGGAAGAGAGATTATAACCTCCTTCCTTTCTCCATTCACTTGTCTCTAACTCCATTACCTTGCCCTGTGTCATCTTCACAGGTACCACTTAAAGGTTGCTTTCTGTGCTGGACATTTTGTTTACTTGATCTCCCTTAAACCCTACAGCAGCACTCCAAAGTATTAAATATTCCTCCATTTTACAGTTGATGACACCTAGTCTCAGCGACTTGAAGTGACTTGTCCAGAGTCACACAGCTAGTTCTGTGACGGAATCAAGATTTAAACCCAAGGCTGTCTGACACAAAGACTTTTACCCGTTGAGCTAGTTCTTGTCATCAGTCTCAGGCTTGGTCTGAGTACCTATTGCCAGTCACATTAGAAGCAGAAGACATGCACTTTTGCAGGGTTTCAAGAGTTTCTTCTAAGTTGGAGCATAGACTAGCATACAGAATAGTACATGAACACATACAAATTGCCAGTTGGGTGGGACAGACACCTATGAGGTTTCTTCTTTTTTATTTTTCTGGAGGAGGATAGCATTGCCAGATAAAACACAGGATGCCCAGTTAAATTTGAGTTTCAAATAAACAGTGAATAATGGTTTGTATAAAAGATAACTTATATGCTGATTCCAGTGAACATTAAAAATGAAGAAAGAGAGACGGGCTCGGTGGCTCAGCTTGTAACCCCGTGCCTTGGGACGCTGAGGTGAGTGAATTGCCTGAGCCTGCGGGTTCGGGACTCGCCTGGGCAACTTGGTGAGACCTCATCTCTACAATAAATCAAAGATTAGCCGGGCATGGTAGTGCGTGCCTGTAGTTCCAGCTACTCGGAAGGCTGAGGCGGAAGGATCGCCGGAGCCCAGCAGGTCGAGGCTGCGGTGGCCGGGAGCAGCCACAGCACTCCAGTCTGGGCTACAGAGCGAGACTTCGACGCAAAAAAAGAAGAAGAAAGAGGCCAGGCACAGTAGCTCACACCTGTAATCCCAGTACTTTGGGAGGCCGAGGTGAGAGAATTGCCTGAGCTCAGGAGTTTGAGACCAGCTTGACCAACATGGTGAGCCCTCATCTCAATAAATCAAAAATTTAGCCAGTCATGGTGGTGTACACACCTGTAGTTTCAGCTACTTGGAAGGCTAAGGTGGAAAGATTGCCTGAGTCCGGTAGGTTGAGACTGTGGTGACCGTGGCTGTGCCACTGTACTCCAGCCTGGGCAACAGAGTAAAACTCCGACTCAAAAAAGAAGAGTTCGTGACCCGCCTGGGCAACTTGGCGAGACATCTCTACAATAAATCAAAATGAGCCGGGCGTGGTAGCGCGTGCCTATAGTTCCAGCTACTTGGAAGGCTGAGGCAGAAGGATCGCCGGAGCCCAGCAGGTTGAGGCTGCGGTGGACGGGAGCGACTACTACACTCCAGTCTGGGTGACAGAGTGAGACTCCAACTCAAAAAAATAAGAAGAAACAGATAACTGTAAATATGTCTCAAATATTACATAGAGCATACTTATATTAAGTATTTTTTGTTAATCTGGAATTCAAATTTAACTGAAAGTCCTGTATTCTTATTTTCTTCTTCTTCTTTTTTTTTTTTGAGCATTGACCCACTGGGCTCTGATGATCCCTCCACCCCAGCCTTCCAAGTAGCCAGAACTACAGGCACATGCCACCACACCCAGCTAATTTTTTATTTATTGTAGAGATGAGGGCTCGCCAAGATGCCCAGGCTGGTTTCATACCCACAGGCTCAGGCAATCCACTCGCCTTGGCCTCCCAAAGTACTGGGATTACAGGCTGAGCCACCGAGCCCAGTCTGTATTCTTATTTTCTAAATCTGGCAACTTTTGGGAGAGAGCTTGGTAGGGTAAATAGAAAGAGGGCAGGATTTGGAATCCAAATGTGTTTTTTCTGGTACTTACAAGCTGCATGTTTTTGAGAATATCTGTCTCTCCCTTATTTTTATCTTGGAAGTAGTAGTAACATCCACCTCCGTTATAGCACATGTAGGTGAAGTGTATGTGATGGTTCTCTTGTAAACTGTAGTGCCCTGTGTATGTATTAATTGCCGTGGTACTTGGGGAATCCTCAAGAAAAAATATAAGAGGAGCCTTGAGGGGACTTCAGATGTTGAGGAGAGGCCTGTTCAGGTAGGAGGAAGGGCATCTATAAAGCTTTGAAGTGTAAACACCCTACATGTTTGGGAGTAGGGAATAGGCTAGTGGGACTTTTATTTTTATTTTTTTAATCAGAGTCTCACTGTGTCCTGCAGGCTGGAGTACAGTGCCATGCTCATGGCCATCGCAGCCTCCACCTACTGGTTCAGGCTATCTTTCCACCTCACCCTTCTAAGTAGCTGGAACCATAAGTGTGCACCACCACACCCAGCTA
Source organism: Carlito syrichta (assembly GCF_000164805.1). Lineage (NCBI taxonomy): Eukaryota > Metazoa > Chordata > Mammalia > Primates > Tarsiidae > Carlito > Carlito syrichta. The sequence continues at coordinate 129,731 of NW_007258821.1, forward strand.
ATTTTTTGACTTATTGTAGAGACAAGGTTTCACAAAATTGCCCAGGCTGGTCTCAGACCTATGGCCTCAGGCAATCCGCTTGCCTCGGCCTCCCAAAGTGCTGCGGTTACAGGCGTGAGCCACCACACCCAGTTTTCAACAATATATTTAAACCAAGAGCACAGAATGAGAAAAAAACAGTGAGTAGTGCACCTGTCTTGACCCCATGTGGGTTGTCATGGAAAACTTTACTGGCATGACAGGGCTGCATACATGCCATTTTATTATCCATTATGGGCATGCTTGAATCTGGGTGTGCTCAGGAAGGATACAGTGTATCACAGCTGAAGGGGACGGGGAGGGTATTTTTTTTTCCTTGGGGATATTAGACGAACTTACCTGTGTTTAGACTTCAGCACATCACATGAGGTCACTTGTGTCGTCATGTGGGCATTCAAAAAAGTTTTGGATTTTGGAGCATTTGGATTAGGGATATATAAACTTGTTAGTTTAAGGTAGGATTTATTTTTTTTTTGGAAGGGTAGGTGGTATCAGAAGACTGCGAATGTCGAGCTGAAGAGACTGAACTCTGTTCTGTATCCTTCCACCAAGGACGATTGAAAAAAGTTCTGAGGGTGGTAGAGGCAGAACTATATACAGAATGACATTTAAGAATATTGATCCTGCCAGGCTTGGTGGCTCAGCCTGTAATCCCACGCCTTGGGAGGCTGAGGTGAGTGGATTGCCTGAGTCTGCGGGTTCGAGACCTGCCTGGGCAACTTGGCGAGACCTCATCTCTACAATAAATAAAAAAATTAGCCAGGTGTGGTAGCACACACCTGTAGTTCCAGCTACTTGGGAGGCTGAGGCGGAAGGATCGCCGGAGCCCAGCAGGTCGAGGCTGCGGTGGCCAGGAGCGGCCACTGCACTTCAGTCTGGGCAACAGAGTGAGACTCCAACTCAAAAAAAAAAAAAAGAATATTGATCCTGGGGCATTGCCTTGCTAAGGTGTGGTCTGGCCACATGTTCTTTGAGCTATGGCCAGGCCATATTTTCCTAAGCTTTGGTCCTTCCCCTACCTTGGAGAGGTGAATCTCCTCTCTCTTTCTCTCTCTCTCTCACTCTCATTTACTTTCTAAGTAAACTGCATTTTCCAATTAAAAAAAAAAAAGAATATTGATCTGACTTATGTGTAAAAGATTAGGACCAGAGAAACATACTGGCAGTCAATTGTGATAGCCTAGGCATTATTATTTTTTTTTTTTAATTCGGAGTCTCACTCTGTTTCCCAGACTGGAGTGCAGTGGCACAATCACAGCCACCACAGCCTCAACCTGATGGGCTCAGGCAGTCCTTCCTCCTCATCCTCCCAAGTAACTGGAACCATAGGCATGTGCCACCAAGCCCAGCTAATTTTTTGAATTATTGTAGAGACAAGGTCTTGCCACCTTGCCCAGGCTAGTCTCGAACCCCTGGACTCAGGCATTCCTCTCGCCTCAGTCTCCCAAAGTGCTGAGATTACAGGTGTGAACCACTGCGCACAGCAGCCCAGGAACAGTGGTTCACAGCTGTAATCTCAGCACTTTGGGAAGCCGAGGCGGGAGGATTGCTTGAGCCCAGGAGTTCAAGGGTATATTGAGCTATGATCATGCCACTGTACTCCAGCCTGGGGGACAGAGTGTAACCTTGTCTCAAAAAAACAAAAGAGGCCGGGCATGGTGGCTCACACTTGTAATCCCAGCACTTGGGGAGGTTGAGGCAAGAACATTGCCTGAGCTCAGGGGTTTGAGACCAGCCTGAGCAACATGGCGAGACCTCATCTCTACAATAAATTACAAAATTAGCTGGGTGTGGTGGCACATGCCTGTGATTCCAGCTACTTGGAAGGCTGCGGCAGTAGGATCAGCTGAGCCCAATAGGTTGAGGCTGCCGTGGCACACCACTGAACTGGGTGACAGAGTGAAACTCCAACTCAAAAAAAAAACTTATATTATTCTATTCATATAAAGCTCAAGTTTGGGAAAGCTAAACAGTATGTTTTTGGGGGCTGCATACACAGGGGTAGGGCATCTGTGTTTTTACCACCACCCTAGTGGTTTGAATTCATAAGGAAATGTGCAGATTACTGCCTTGTTCTCCTCTATCAGTTCTTTCGTCCCTCAAGCTCCCTTTCTTTTTTTTTTTTTTGAGTTGGAGTCTCACTCTGTCGCCCAGACTGGAGTGCAGTGGCCGTTCCCGGCTAATTTTCTGATTTATTGTAGAGATGAGGTCTCGCCAAGTTGCCCAGGCGGGTCTGAAACCCGCGGGCTCAGGCAATCCACTCACCTCAGCCTCCCAAGGCGTGGGATTACAGGCTAAGCCACCGAGCCCAGCTAAGCCCCCTTTCTTACTCTGACACCTTTTTTCCCCACTCTTATTTATCTACTGGTCTTGCCCACAATCCTTATACAGAGCTATTGCATCTGGACTGTGATCAAAACCTCAGTGGTAGCCTGGCTCAGTGTCTCAGCCTGTAATTCCGCGCTTTGGGAGGCTGAGGTGAGTGGATTGCCTGAGCCCGCGGGTTCGAGACCCGCCCGGGCAACTTGGTGAGACCTCATCTCTACGATAAAATCAAAAATTAGCCGTGGTAGCGCGCGCGCCTGTAGTTCTAGCTCCTTGGAAGGCTGAGGCGGAAGGATTGCTGGAGCCCAGTAGGTCAAGACTGTGCTGGCCAGGAGTGGCCACTGCACTCCGGTCTGGGTGACAGAGTGAGACTCCAACTCAAAAAAAAAACAACCAAAAAAAACCCTCAGTGTTTTGTTTTGTTTTGAGTTGGAGTCTCACTCTTTTGCCAGGCTGGAGTGCAGTGGCATGCACACTCATAGTCACCCCAGCGTTGACCTTCTGGGCTCCAAGCGATTCTTCCGCCTCAACCTTCTGAGTAGCCGGAACCACGTCTGGCTATTTATTTTATTTTATTTTATTGTAGAGATGAGGTCTCACCAAACCCGGGCTGGTCTCGAATCTGCGGGCTCCCAAAGTGCTCGGATTGCAGGCTGAGCCATCGAGCCCGGACTGCTGTTGTTTTTAAGAGATGGGGTCTTGCTATGTTGCCTGGGCTGGGAACTCCTGGGTTCCAGCATTCCTCCCCCTACCCCCACCTCCAGCCTCCTGATGGGATTACAGGCAGGCTGGACCCCCACCAACTCTTTGTATTTACCACTCTATGAAGCTGGAGAGGCAGTTTAATTGAAAACAACGTATCAGGAGAAAGAATATAATGCATGGTCAGTAGAGTTGGCCCTTGGCCTCCTTCACATAGGTTGTTTACAGGTGTCTGGTTGAGTTTCCACTGTAAAAACTAATTTGTGTTTCATGCTTACTATTAGGCACTGTGCTAAGTACTTCCCAGGCATTTAACCCTCATATCAACCGTATAAGAATAGGTACAGTAAAACTCATTTTACAGATAACTGAACCTTATAGAAATTAAGCAATTTCCTTAGGCTCATAGAATTCGTAAGTAGCATCTACAGTTATACTACCCTGAATGCACCTCATCTTGTTGTAAGTAGCAGAGTGGGGATTTGAACATGTGCCTGAACATGTCCAGTACAGATTGTGGATCCCTTATCTGATATGCTTGGGGCCAGAAGTGTTAGGAGTTTTTTGAATTTTGAAATATTTATATTATACTTAACCAGTTGAGCACCCCTAATCTGGAAATTTAAAATACTCCAATTAGTATTTCCTTTGAGTGTCATGTTGGCACTCAAGAAATTTCTGATTTTGGAGCATTTCAGATTTCAGACTTTCTGATTAGGGATACCCAAACCGTATTTTCTTTATCCTTGTTTTCCAGTAGCTTCTTAATTATCTCTCATGACCATTTTTTGGTTTGTATTTATTGCCAGACAAAGCATAATTAAAGAAATGGCCCGTATTTTGGCAAACCTGTGTTTTGCACACCAATAGAAATGAGATGTGCTATTTAAGGAACTACTTCCATCCATCAGCAAAGATGGAATCATTGACTGTTAGAGCTCTCAAGGAACTCAGGGATCATCAAGAATTGATCCCTAACAGCTTCACTTACTCTGCCTTCTTATGGTCTCTGGAAAGCAGGCAATGTATTTCATATTATCTCAATACTTTTAAATTGTGAAAAATGGCAGAGATAGAAGAGGTGAGACCTCAAATCCTTGAAGCCTCATTTTTGCAGTTAATTCCAGCTACCAAAGCTGTTAAACTTTTTGGTTTTTTGAGTTGGCTGGAGTGCAGTGGCACGATCATGACTCACAATCTGAAGCCTCACCCTCCCAAGTAGCTGGGCCTACGAGCACATGCCACCACGCCCAGCTAATTTTTTAACTTTGATTTTGTAGAGGTGGAAGTCTTGCTATGTTGCCTAGGCAGGTCTTAAATTACTAGGCTCTAGAGATTCTCCCATCTTGGCCTCCTAAAATGCTGGGTTTATAGGTATGCTGGGTTTTGATCAGATGATTACATTGTGTTTTTCTGCACTTAGTGCTGCCTAGTGTCTTATTTTATAAATGTGTGTGTGTGTGTGTGTGTGTGTGTGTGTGTGTGTGTGTGTGTGTGTATTTGAGCGAGAGTTGCACTCTGTCGCCCAGACTGCGGTGCAGTGGCAAGATCATGGCTCATTGTGGCCTCAACTTCCTCAGCTCAAGAGATCCCTCTGCCTCAACCTCCCAAGTAGCTGGGACTACAGGATCACACTACAATGTCTGGCTATTTTTTAAAATTTGTAGAGATGAGGTCTCACTATGTTGTCCAGGCTGGTCTCAAACTCCTGGGCTCATGCAATTCTCCCTCAACCTCCCAAAGTTCTGGGATTATAGGTGTGAACCACTGCACTTTGGGAGGGCAAGGCGAGTGGATTACACAAGCCCACCATTTTGAGACCAGCTCAGACAACTTGGCGAGACTTCATCTCTAAAATAACTCAAAAAAAAAGAAATATCAAGTTACCTTCTTAATTTCCTGTATTTGGAATACTCTCATTTAATGGCAGACTTAGGACATTTATCCACAAAAAAGCTAAATAACACTTAAATGCAGCTTATGAGATGGTACCATGTTATACCAGTAGCCTTTGGTGCCATCAGAATTGGTTACTGAGATTTTTTTAATTGGCCTGGGGATGGTGGCTCATGCCTGTAATCCCAGCACTTTGGGAGGTGGAGGCGAGAGAATTGCCTGAGCCCATGGGTTCGAAACCAGCCGGGACAACATGGCAAGACCTCATCTCTGCAATAAATCAAAAACTATCTGTATGTGGTGACGCATATCTGTGGTTCCAGCTACTTGGAAGGCTGAAGTGGAAGGATTACCTGAGCCCAGCAGGTCGAGACTGTGGTGACTGTGAGCGTGCCACTGCACTCCAGCCTGGGCAACAGACTGAGACTCCGACTCAAAAAAAAATTTTTTATTTTTCCTTTTCTGCTCATTCTCAGTAAGACTGGGGTAATGCTTGGTCATCTGTGTACTTAAAAAAATAAGTTATGAGCCGGGCTCGGTGGCTCAGCCTGTAATCTCGCGCCTTTGGGAGGCTGAGGTGAGTGGATTGCCTGAGCCCGTAGGTTCAAGACCCGCCTGGGCAACTTGGCAAGACCTCATCTCTACAATAAAAGTAAAAAAAAAAATTAGCCGGGTGTGGTAGCGCACGCCTGTAGTTCCAGCTACTTGGAAGGCTGAGGCAGAAGAATCGCCGGAGCCCAGCAGGTTGAGGCTGCGGTGGCCGGGAGCGGCTATTACGCTCCAGTCTGGGCGACAGAGTGAGACTCCAACTCAAAAAAAAAAAAAAAGTTATGGGTGATTGTGTGTTCCACAAAAACTGAGAGCTGTACCTCCCACACGAGGTATGAAAGGAGTTCCCTGGAACTGGAGAGAATGTTTCAGAAAGATTCTACAACACTTCTTCTTCTCTCCTCCTTCTTCCCTAATCTGGCAGTGTGGACAACAGTGAGTATATGCGGAATGGGGACTTCCTACCCACCCGACTGCAGGCGCAACAGGATGCTGTCAACATAGTGTGTCACTCAAAGACTCGCAGCAACCCTGAAAACAACGTGGGGCTCATTACCCTGGCCAAGTATGTGGGACAGAGGAGGGGGCTTGATAGGTGATGGTTTTCCCACATAGAACTCGCCGTTTCATGTTACCCTTTTCATAGATTTCGTGAGGCTGCTTTTGCCTATCATCTTTCTAGACTACACTTTGTATCTGAATAGGGAAGAAGAGCAATTTTTTTTCTGAGCCAGTCTCACTGTTACCCATGCTGGAGTGCAGTGGTTTGTTCACAGATGACCACTGCAGCCTTGACCTGCTGGGTTCAGGTGATCCTTCCACCTCAGCCTTCCAAGTAGCTGGGACCACAGGCACACACCACCATGCCCAGCTAAATTATTATTTTTTGAGTTGGAGTCTCACTCTGTTGCCCAGGCTGGAGTGCAGTGGCACACTCACGGCCACCCCAGCATTAACCTGCGGGGCTATGGCGATTCTTCCACCTCAGCCTTCCAAATAGCCAGAATTACAGGTGCAGGTGCTCGCTATCACTCCCGGCTAATTTTTTAAAATTTATTTATTGTAGAGATGACGTCTTGCCAAGTTGCCCAGGCTGTTCTCTAACCTGTGGGCTTGGCAACCCCCTCACCTTGGCCTCCCAAAGTGCTGGGATTACAGACATGAACCACCGTGCCTGACGCAATTTGTTGTATATATACATATACACACATATATATATATATATATATATATATATATATTTTTTTTTTTTTTTTTTTGAGTTGGAGTCTCACTCTGTCACCCAGACTGGAGTGCAGTGGCACACTTCCAGCCGCTGCAGCCTCAACCTGCTGGACTCCAGCGATCCTTCCGCCTCAGCCTTCCAAGTAGCTGGAACTACAGGTGCACGCTACCACACCTGGCTAATTTTTGACTTATTGTAGAGATGAGGTCTCGCTAAGTTGCCCAGGCGGGTCTCGAACCCACGGGCTTATATATATATATACATTTTTTGAGTTGGAGTCTCACTCTGTTCCCCAGACTGGAGTGCAGTGGCTATTCCCAGCCACCGCAACCTCGACCTGCTGGGCTCCAGCGATCCTTCCACCTCAGCCTTCCAGGTAGTCAGAATTACAGGCATGCGCTACCATGCCCAGCTGATTTTTTCATTTATTGTAGAGATGAGGTCTTGCTGCCCAGGCAGGTCTCGAACCCGCGGGCTCAGACACAATCCACTCACCTCAGCCTCCCAAAGGCGCGGGATTACAGGCTAAGCCACCGAGCCTAGCTTATTTTTTTTTGAGTTGGAGTCTCACTTTGTCGCCTAGTCTAGAGTGCAGTGGCATGCTCACAGCCACTGCAGCCTTGACCTGCTGGGGTCAGGTGATCCTTCAGCCTCAGACTTCCAAGTAGCTGGAACTACAGGCATGCACCATCACACCCGCTAATAAGTTTGATTTATTGTAGAGATGTGGTCTCGCCAAGTTGCCCAGGCGGGTCTTGAACCTGTGTGTTCAGGCAATCCTCTTACCTCAGCCTCACAAGGTGCTGGGATTATAGATGTGAGTTACTGCGCCTGGCTTTTTTTTTTTTTTTTTTTTAATTGAGATGGAATCTCGGTCGCCTAGGCTGGAGTTCAGTAGGATGCTCACAGCTACTGCAGCCTCGACCCTGCTGGGCTCAGGGTGATCCTTCTGCCTCAGGCTTCCAAGTAGCTGGAACCACAAGTGTGCACCACCATGCCTGGCTAATTTTAAAATTTATTTTAGAAACGAGGTCTCACCAAGTTGCCCAGGCTGGTATCGAACCTCCTGGGCTCAGAAAATCCTCTTGCTGTACCCTCCCAAAGTGCTGAGATTACAGGTGTGAGCCACTGTGCCAGCCTTATTTCCTTTTTTTTTTTTTTTGAGTGAAAGTCTTACTCTGTCACCTAAACTGGAGTGCAGTGGCACGCTCACAGCCACCACAGCCTTGACCTGCTGTGTTCAGGTGATCCTTCCACCTCAGCCTTCCAAGTAGCTGTAACTACAGGCATGTACTACTATGCCCGGCTAATTATCTGTCTATCTATCTATCTATCTAATCTATCTAACAAGATCTCTATCTATGAGACGAGATCTCTCCAAATTGCCCAGGCTGGTCTCAAATCCCTGAGCTCCATCAGCTCTCTTGCCTTGACCTCTCAAAGTGCTGAGATTACAGGCATGAGCCACTGCGCCCGGCCTTTTTTTCGTTTTCTTTTTCTTTTTTTTTTTTTGAGTCAGAGTCTCACTTTGTCTTCCAGCCTGGAGTGCAGCGGCATACTCATGGCTACCCTAGTGTCGACCTGCTGGGCTCAGGTGATCCTTTCGCCTGAGCCTTCCAAGTAGCCAGAACTACAGGCACATTTTACCACACCTGGCTAATTTTTTGATGTATAGTAGAGACAAGGCCTCACCAAATTGCCCAGGCTGGCCTTAAACCCCTGTGCTCAGGCAGTCCTCTTGCCTCAGCCTCCCAAAGTGCTGGGTTTACAGGCTTGAGCCACTGTGCCCTACCGTTTTTTCTTTTTCTTTTTTTTTTTTTTTGAGTTGAGTCTCACTCTGTCGCCCAGACTGGAGTGCAGTGGCCGCTCCCAGCCACCGCAGCCTCGACCTGCTGGGCTCTGGCGATCCTTCTACCTCAGCCTTCCAAGTAGCCGGAATTACAGGCATGCGCTACCACGCCAGGCTGATTTTTTGATTTATTGTAGAGATGTGGTCTTGCTGCCCAGGCGGGTCTTGAACCTGCGGGCTCAGGCAATCCATTCACCTCAGCCTCCCAAAGGCACGGCATTACAGGCTGAGCCACCGAGCCTGGCTTGTTTTTTCTTTAATATAGATGCTATCTTGCTATGTTCCCAGACTGGTCTCAAGTGATCCCTCTGCCTTGGCCTCACAGAGTGCTGGGATTACAAGTATGAGCCATTGCACTTGATCTTGTTTTTACTTTTTTTTCCTTGAGTTAGAATCTCACTCTGTCGCCCAGGCTGGAGTGAAGTGGTACACTCACGGCCACCTCATCCTTGACCTCCTGGACTCAGACAGTCCTGCCTCAGCCTTCCAAGTAGCTGTACCACCATGTCTGGCTTTTTTTTTTTTCTTTTTGAGTTGGAGTCTCACTCTGTCACCTGTCAGGCTAGAGGGCAGTGGCATGCTCTCACAGCCTCGACTTACTGGGCTCAGGCGATACTTCTGCTTCAGCCTTCCAAGGAGCTGAAACTACAGGCTTATGCCACCATGCCTGGCTATTTTTTTTTTTTTTTTTTTTTGTCTTGAACCCCTGAGCTCAGGCAATCCTCTTACCTTGGCCTCCCAAAGTGCTGGGATTACAGGAGTGAGCCACTGTACCTGACTTGTTTTTATTATTAATTAAAATTTAACACAGTTGTAAAGCTAAATCTGCAATAAAATATTACAGCATATTTTAGAGACAGGATTGTGGCTCGTGCTTGTAATCCCAGCACTCAGAGGTTGAGGTGTGAGGATAGCTTGAGTTTAGGAGGTCAAGGCTTCCGGGAATTTTGATCGAGCCACTGCACTCCACCCTGGGTGGTAGAAGGAGGCTCTGTCTCTATAAATAAAATGATAAAATCAATGAAAAGTTATTTGGATCAGAGCCATATATTGGGTATATATCACACATCCTGTTACCCCAACAATGATTTGTTTGAGGAACTGATAATCCTTAAGTGAGTACTACCCTTCCTCTCCAGTGTACCTGTGGGTTGCTAGAAAATGGGTCTAAAGATTGAGAGGATGGGAGAAATACAGTACTGTCTGTGGAGAATTCTTAGGCCCTGAGAGCAAGGTAAGAAGAGAGTTGATGAAGAGCATTGGGATGCAGAGGGCAAGTTTCTTACAGAACAAATCATTTATCATTTCTGTGCTAGATGTTTGCTTAAGAACAGAGATTACAGTTACCATCCTGGTCTGTAAAGGAGAGATGAGTCAGAAACAGTTTGGAGGTATTTGTATTGACCTGAAGTCATGGAAATGCTTTTCCCACATCCCAGTGATTGTGAAGTGCTGACCACACTCACCCCTGACACCGGCCGAATCCTGTCCAAGCTCCACACTGTCCAGCCCAAGGGCAAGATCACCTTCTGCACTGGCATTCGCGTGGCCCACGTGAGTCCTTCTAGTCCTCTTGATTGCTCCTCCCTGGTCTGAGCTTTTGCTTGCATCGTATTCATTTCTCCCCTGGAATCTTGAGCAAGATCCAGGGCAAGGGAAGAGAGAGGACCTAGAGAAATCTAACTTGGAATGGAAAGGATGGCAGGCTGAATCTTTGGCTTGTTGAATGTGAAGGGTGCTGAGAATTAACCTCTCCTCTATCCACAGAGAGGCACAGCAGGAAAGGAGTAGGGGTGGGGTTAAATCAAGTGGGCATGATGGTAGACTTGAGGTACATAGAAACTAAGAAAAAGGGGAACAGAGTGACAGGAACGAGCTAGGCAGTTCCTCTGGTTGACTCTGAGAACTTCACTTCCTTTGCAAGCTGGCTCTGAAGCATCGGCAGGGCAAGAACCACAAGATGCGCATCATTGCCTTTGTGGGGAGTCCAGTGGAGGACAACGAGAAAGACGTGAGTCCAAGCAACGGCTGCGAGTGTAGGCGGTCCGCGTTGGGGAAGGAGGTCTTTGAGTTGTGCAAGGTGGGTCCCCCTCAAGTATGGAACAGATTTCTTTCTTTTCCTTCCTTCTCAGTTGGTGAAACTGGCTAAACGCCTCAAGAAGGAGAAAGTAAATGTGGACATTATCAATTTCGGGGAAGAGGTGCGTAGGAACTGAGTGGGGCTGGGCTTGGTTCTGTTGTGAATGTACAGTCCTTACCCAGAGGAGTCCCCGCATTGTGCGAGTGAGAGTCACACAGAAAGGGGGAGAAGGGGTGCAAGGCCTAGGGGAGGCTTCATGTGTCCTTCCCTCCCCAGGAGGTAAACACAGAAAAGCTCACAGCCTTTGTGAACACACTGAATGGCAAAGACGGGACCGGCTCTCACCTGGTGACAGTGCCTCCAGGGCCCAGCTTGGCTGATGCTCTCATCAGTTCTCCGATTTTGGCTGGTGAAGGTGGTGCCATGCTGGGTCTTGGTGCCAGTGACTTTGAGTTTGGAGTGGATCCCAGTGCTGACCCTGAGCTGGCCTTGGTGAGCAGATACTGACCCAGGGGGAGCCCCAGCATCCTTCTTTGTCCTCCTCTACTGACACATTATAGGGCTTATGCCAGACTGCACAGTCCTAGACACTTACTCTCCAAGATCCCCTTTGGTTCCATGTTCCCCACAATTCCATCTCATTTCTAGGGCACTTTCTTGCTCGCTTCTCCCATGCCCATCCTTCTCTCCTGTATCACCTCTTACCCTCCAGCTTCTTCCCACGTGATAAACCAGAAGGTGCCCCTCTGTGGTCCTTCCCACCTCTCAGCTGGCTTTCCCAGCTTCCAGCAGGAGGGAGGCCCGAGGAGCGTCTGACTTGCCCTGCTCCTTGCCAGGCCCTTCGTGTTTCCATGGAAGAGCAGCGGCAGCGGCAGGAGGAAGAGGCCCGGCGGGCAGCTGCGGCCTCTGCTGCTGAGGCTGGGATTGCTCCAACTGGGACTGAAGGTGAAAGAGGTGGCATCTCAAGTCCTGTGACTGCAGGGCGCGGAATGCTGAAAGTGGGGGTCGATGGAGTGGGGAGGCCTGGCTGGACAGGAATGTGGGAGGACCAGGCTGAGGAAATGGCTTCGGGGCTGGTCTATGTGTACATGGTACCAGCTCTACCCAGCTCCCTCTTTCCCAGACTCAGACGATGCCCTGCTGAAGATGACCATCAGCCAGCAGGAGTTTGGCCGCGCTGGGCTTCCTGACCTCAGCAGCATGACTGAGGAGGAGCAGATTGCTTACGCCATGCAGATGTCTCTGCAGGGAGCAGGTGAGGTCGGGCCGGGCATGGTGCCTAGGCTGAGGGTGGGGTGAGGAAATGGAACTAAACACACTGACCTCTTGTCCACAGAGTTTAGCCAGGCGGAGTCAGCAGACATTGATGCTAGCTCAGCCATGGACACATCTGAGCCAGCCAAGGTGAGGGCCGATCCCACCCCATCAGGTTTAAAATCCCCTTGCATTTGGATCCTCAGCCCTCTAGGGTGGGACCGTTCCTCCCTCCTGGCTTCATAGACGAGTGCTTTGAGGAGCAGAAGGAGATGCGTGTGTTGCCCTTCTTATATGTTAACCTTGCGGAAGTAACAGAACACTGGTGATCAGAATTAGAGAAATGTCCTGGGATTCTGTAATTTCCCTTCCTTGCTGGTGGGAGCAGTCTGGACTGTTCTCTAGGATGTCATCTTCCCAGGAGGCTGAAGAGAAGGTCTAGGAAAAAGAAGCAGGAGGGCTGGGTGTCTGACAGCAGAACACCTGAGTGTGATGGCACCTGTTTTTGTCGTCAGAGCTCAGTGAGCAAGGTTCTCAGGCTTCTCCTCTGTTTGGGCAGTAGAAATGTTTGCATTCCTAGCATAGGGTTTCGCTGACTCATCCTTTTCTTCCCTCGGCTACCCACACGTAGTCAGGAGAGAGGGGCCCAGGCAGCAGTGTGCTCCTGTCCTGGACACCCGCGAGCTCCCTGCCACCCCATACCCACCCGAGCCAACACTGCCTTTCCAGGAGGAGGATGACTATGACGTGATGCAGGACCCTGAGTTCCTTCAGAGTGTCCTGGAGAACCTCCCAGGTGTGGATCCCAACAATGAAGCCATCCGAAATGCCATGGGCTCTCTGGCCTCCCAGTCCACCAAAGAGAGCAAGAAGGACAAGAAGGAGGAGGACAAGAAGTGAGACTCGAGGGAAGGGTAGCTGAGCCTGCTCAGGGGACTGCGTGGGGGCACAGAGGCAGGGCTAGACATGTGCTACCTGTAACGTGACAGCCTCAATAAAGCGTGGCAACTTTTTTTTCTTTTTGCTTCAAATGATGGTTTTGAGTGTGAGCGCCGGGAGGAGCATGTATCTGAAGGAGAGCCCTCCCTGTGTAGTTCTCTGTGTCTCTTTCCGTCCTCCAAATCCTGACCCATTCGCCTTCCTCCCAGCTCCATCCACGACAGCCCTGCCTCAGTTTCTCCTACCCTGGACCATTTTGCTTTCTCATTTATTTATTTATTTTTTTGACTCAGAGTCTCTGTTGCCCAGGCTGGAATGCACACTCATGGCCGCTGCAGCCTCGACCTGCTGGGTTCAGGTGATCCTTCTGCCTAAACCTTCCAAGTAACTGTAACCACAGGCGCGTACCACCACGCCTGGCTAATTTTTTGATTTATTGTAGATAGGAGGTCTTGCCAAGTTGCCCAGGCTGGTTTCGAAACCCTGGACTCAGGCAATCCACTCACCTCCCAAAGTGCTGGATTTATAGGCATGCCTTGCCACACCTGGCTAATTTTTAATTTTTTTTTTTGTGGAGACGAGGTCTGCCTATGGTGAATTGTCTATTTATTTATTTATTTATTTTTGAGTCAGAGTCTCACTCTGATGCCCAGGCTGGAATGCATCCTGGCCACCAAAGCCTGGACCTGCTGGGCTCTGGCGATCCATCCACCTCAGCCTTCCAAGTAGCTGGAACTACAGGAGCGTGCTACCATGCCTGACTTAGGCTTGAGCCACCGCATCTGGCCGAATTGTCTCTTTAATATGATAAACAAAGGGGAGGGGATTGTGTGAATTCTGCATTCTACTCCACACTTATAAGAAAACCTTCTGGCCAGGCTCGGTGACTCAACCTGTAATCCCAGCACTTTGGGAGGCCGAGGTGAGTGGATTGCCTGAGCCCGTGAGTTCGAGACCCGCCTGGGTAACTTGGTGAGACCTCATCTCTACAATAAATCAAAAACTAGCCGAGTGTGGTAGCGTGCGCCTGTAGTACCAGCTACTTGGAAGGCTGAGGCGGACGGATCGCTGGCGCCCAGCAGGTCGAGGCTGTGGTGGCTGGGAGCGGCCACTGCACTCCAGTCTAGGTGACAGAGTGAGACTCCAACTCAAAAAATAAAAAAAAGAAAAAAGAAAACCTTCTTCCACATTTGGTGCTCCATGAAGACCCTATGTCTTCCTCTGTGGCTTCCCAGACCCCAGCTGTGAGCCAGGCCTAGGATTCCTGCTCCTTGGCCCAGGGCCTTGCCCACTTTTCCATCTGTCTCCTGCCACTGCTGCTGGACTATATGCCACTCAATTCCTCCAGCAGGCAGGATTCAAATGTCACCTCCGGCTGGGCTTGGTGGCTCAGCCTATAATCCTAGCGCTTTGGGAAGCAGAGGTGAGTGAATTGCCTGAGCCCGTGGGTTCGAGACCCGCCCGGGCAACTTGGCGAGACCTCATCTCTACAATAAAGCAAAAAAAGTAGCTGGGCGTGGTAGCGTGTGCCTGTAGTTCCAGCTACTTGGAAGGCTGAGGGGGGAGGATCACTGGAGCTCAGCAGGTCAAGGCTGTGGTGGCCGGGAGTATGCCACAGCACTCCAGTCTGGGTGACAAAGTGAGACTCCAAGTCAAAAACAAAAAACAAGCCCGGCTCAGTGGCTCAGCCTGTAATCCCAGCACTTTGGGAGGCTGAGGTGAGTGGATTGCCTGAACCCGCGGGCTCGAGATCCGCCTGGGCAACTTGGCGAGACCTCATCTCTACAATAAATCAAAAAATCAGCCGGGCGTGGTAGTGCATGCCTGTAGTTCCAGCTACTCGGAAGGCTGAGGCAGAAGGATCACCGGAGCCCAGCAGGTCGAGGCTGCGGTGGCTGGGAGCAGCCACTGCACTCCAGTCTGGGCGACAGAGTGAGACTCCAACTCAAAAAAAAAACAAACCAAATGTCACCTCAAGGAGCCTCTGCAGAGGCTACCAGCACGGTTCTTTCTCCCCACTGTTCCCAAGTGCTTTGTGTCTCTCTTGGCACTCTGACACACGGAGTCCCAGCTACTCAGGATGCTAAGGCTGCAGTGAGTTGTGATCATGCACCCGGCCTGGGTGACAGACCCTGACTCCAAAAAAAAAAGGCAATTAATATTTGGTACATACAAAGATACTCAACCTATATATTATTCATGAAGCATAACAATGAACATGAGCAGGCCGGGCTCGGTGGCTCAGCCTGTAATCCCAGCACTTCGGGAGGCTGAGGTGAGTGGATTGCCTGAGCTGCGGGTTCGAGACCCACCTGGGCAACTTGATGAGACCTCATCTCTACAATGAATTTTTTAAAAAATGAACCGGGCGTGGTAGCGCATGCCTGTAGTTCCAGCTACTTGGAAGGCTGAGGCAGAAGGATTGCTGGAGCCCAGCAGGCGAGGCTGTGGTGGCCGGGAGCAGCCACTGTACTCCAGTCTGGGCGACAGAGACTCCAACTCAAAAAAAAAAAAAAACCAATGAACATGATCAAAGCCACTCCGGGTAAGAGCTGGAATGTCACGCATATCTTTCCATGTACTTTTGTGTGCCTTCTCGAGCCCACCCTTCCACATCCTCAAAGGTAATTTATCCTGAATTTTGCAGTTACTATTTCCTTTTTATTTCCTCTTCAGTTTTCTCAGGTACATGGATTCCTGACCAGAATATGCTTAGTTTTGTTTGTTCTTGAACTTTATAGAAAAATAGTTTTTTAATACTTTAAGGTTTCTGGGACTCACCTTTTTTTTTTTTTTTTTGAGTTGGAGTCTCGCTCTGTCACCCAGGCTTTTATAAACAGTATCTAGACCAGGCATGGTGACTCAAGCCTGTAATCCCAGCACTTTGGGAGGCCGAGGCGAGAGTACTGCCTAAGCCACAGGGTTCGAGACCAGCCTGGGCAATTTGGCCAGAACTCGTCTCTACAGTAACTTAAAAAATTAGCCAGGTGTGGTAGCGTGCGCCTGTAGTTCCAGCTACTTGGAAGACGGAGGCCGAAGGATCGCCTGAGCACAGCTGGTTGAGGCTGCTGTGACTGTGAGCGTGCCACTGCACTCCAGCCTGGATGACAGAGTGAGACGCCAACTTAAACAAAAAAATGAAAACAAGTATTAGTCACCAGCTTTTCTGGGCTGGATGTGGTTCCCAAAGTGAAGTCTCATTCTGGCAGAGCCCGTCCACCAAGCAGTGACAGGATCTGTGTTGGAGTCTTTGGTCCTTTCCACACCAGCTGGTTGACTTCAGTACTAGGGAAGGTGACTTGGCCCCCACTGTGGCCTTACGGTACCTTGGCTCTTCAGATTCAAAGATCGTCGTCATGTTTCATTACCTCACTCAGGGCTGTGCTGTGTGTCCACCGTAATAAATGCTCCCTGGTGATGTCAAATGTGCACTTGGCCCACAGACTTCTGCCATTTTCACTGTCTTGCTCTGATAGTCCTCGTGTACTTTTTTTTAAATTTTATTTTCGAGTTGGAGTCTCACTCTGTTTCCCAGACTGGAGTGCAGTGGCTCACTCACGGCCACCCCAGCATCAATCTGCTGGGCTCAGATGATCCTTCCACCTCATCCTTCCAAGTAGTTGGAACTACAGGTGTGTGCTAACACACTAGTTAATTTTTTTTTAAATTTATTGTAGAGACAAGATTTCACCAAGTTGCCCAGGCTGGTCTAGAACCCCTGGACTCAGACAATCCTCTTGCCTCGACCTCCCAAAGTGCTGGGACTATAGGCTTGAGCCACAGTGCCTGATCCTTTGTATACTTTTAAACACTCCTGTGAAGATGTGTGTACTCTAGGCAATTCCATTTTAGGAACTTTAGGAAATAATCAGAGAACTCACAGATTTTTGTACAAGGAGGTTGAAAAATTGGAAATAGCCAAATATCCAATAATTAATATGAAATAATCTGTCAAAAATTTTACTTTGGTGTGGCCAGGCATGGTAGCTCAATACCTGTAATCACTCACTTTGGGAGACAAAAGTGAGTGAGTTGGCTGAGCCCAGGGGTTCCAGACCAGCTGGGCAACTTGGTGATCAATCAGTTAGTCAAAAAAAAGTAGCCAGGTATAGTGGTGGGCACCTGTGGTTCTAGCTACTTGGAAGGCTGAGGCGGAAGGATCACCTGAGCCTGGGAAGTTGAGGCTGCAGTGGTCATGAGCATGCCACTGCATTCATCTGGACGAGAGTAAGACTCCGACTAAAAAAAAAAAAAATTACTTCAGACCATCATTTAGAGATATTGGATATATGATTATAATATAATATCAGCAAATACTTGCATACGTAACATACCAGCAACTTTTTTTTTTTTTTGAGTTGGAGTCTTACTCTGTTGCCCAGACTGGAGTGCAGTGGCCGCTCCTGGCCACCGCAGCCTCGACCTGCTGGGCTCCGGTGATCCTTCCGCCTCAGCCTTCCTAGTAGCTGGAACTACAGGCGTGCACTACCACGCCCGGCTAATTTTTGATTTTATTATAGAGATGAGGTCTCACCAAGTTGCCCGGGCGGGTCTCGAACCCGTGGGCTCAGGCAATCCACTCACCTCAGCCTCCCAAAGTGCTGG
>NW_007258821.1:148171-151189 GCF_000164805.1 Carlito syrichta
GTTCCAGTTACTTAGGAGGCTGGGTGTAGGATCACCTGACCCAGGAATTCGAGGCTGCAGCAAACTATGGTCATATCACTGGGCTCTAACCTGGCAATAGAGCAAGCCCCATCTCAAAACAAACAGCCCTATTTTTATAATAATACTGAGATGTCCTTTGCGTCTTCCACTGCGTTGGAATTTGTGCTGATGATGTAAAAGCCATGTGGGTGAAACTGCTGGTGCCTCAGCACGGATCCCAGGCAGTGGCACCAAACTGCACTGTGGTCACTGTGTTTCACCCTCACTAAGTCACAGTTTAAAACAGACCAAAACAAAACAAAAAAAACTGTCCTTGCTGAAACGGTAGAAATTACTAATTGTGGCTGGGCATCGTGGTTCACACCTATAATCCCAGCACTTTGAGAAGCCAAGGGTGGCCTGAGCCCAGGGGTTCAAAACTAGCCCAGGCAACTTGGCGAGACCTCATCTCTATAATAAATCACAAAATTAGCCAGGCATGGTGGCACACGCCTATAGTTCCAGTTACTTGGAAGACTGAGGTGGAAAGGATCACCTGAGCCCAGCAGGTCAAGGCTGTGGTGGCCATGAGCTTGCCACTGCACTCCAGTCTCGGTGACAGAGTGAGACTTTGGCTCAAAAAAAAAAAAAGAGAAAAGAAAATGAAATTACTAACTGTATTAAATCTTAGCCTTTGAGTACAGATCTGTAGTATTTTCTGAGGTAAACTGGAAAGCACACATAAAGCCCTCCTGCTGCAAACATTTGTGCTGAGGAAAAACACTTGTGCAAGTGTTTGAGTTGTGAGATGAACTAGATTCCTCCCTCCTGTTTTGGGGGATTTCTTGTAGAGATGAAGTCTCGCCAAGTTACCCAGGCTGGTCTCGAACTTTTGGGCTCAAGTAATTGTCTTGCCTTGGCCTCTCAAAGTGCTGAGATTACAGGTGTGAGACACAGCACCTGGCCAGACTAGACCTTTTTTTTTTTTTTTTTCATAGAACAACATTTTTACTTAAAGGAATAACTGAGCCGGGCTCGGTGGCTCAGCCTGTAATCCCGCGCCTTGGAAGGTTGAGGTGAGTGGATTGCCTGAGCCCGCAGGTTCGAGACCCGCCTGGTCAACTTGGCGAGACCTCATCTCTACAATAAATCAAAAATTAGCCGGGCGTGGTAGCATGCGCCTGTAGTTCCAGCTACTTGGAAGGCTGAGGCAGAAGGATCGCCAAAGTCCAGCAGGTTGAGGCTGCGGTGGCTGGGAGCGGCACTGTACTCCAGTCTGGGCGACAGAGTGACTCCAACTCAAAAAAAAAAAAAAAAAAGAATAACTGTCTGACAAACTGATTATTCAGACTTGTGTATATGGCAAATATTTTCCAACAAAATGAACAAAGTGAGCCTCTCAATTCAAAGATGTCTGATGGTTTTTGTGGTCAATGATAAAAGGTAAGCTTTCAAGTGAAGAGTTGGATTTTGGAAAATTTGTGTCACTGTGAGCTTGACTTTGTCAAAATTTTACTTACAGATGCTGATAATAAATTGTTTATTTTCCATGTCAAAATAGTAAAATGTGTCAACACTGGAAAGCCCTGTATTGCACAGTGAGCCTGCCAATATTCCCCAAAGGACACATTCCAAAGGCATGGAGGAGCAAAGGATTCAAACAGAACAGAGATTTTATGTTATATTATTTTATCTTATCATTTATTTTTCAGTTTCAATTTCATTTCATTGTTTGAACAGAGTCTCACTGTTGCCCATACTAGAGTGCAGTAGCACACTCACGGCTACTGCAGCCTCAACCTGATGGGCTCAGGGGATCCTTCCACCTCAGCCTTACAAGTAGCTAAAACCACAGACACATACCACCACACCCAGCTAATTTTTTTATTTATTGTAGAGATAAGGTTTCGCCAAGTTGCCCAGGCTGGTCTCGAACCCTTGGACTCGAGCAATCCTCTCTTTTCCGCCTCCCAAAGTGCTGGGACTATAGGCATGAACCACTGCACCCAACCTTTACTTATTTTTTAGAAACAGGATCTTGCTCTGTTGCCCAGGCTGGAGTGCAGTGGTGTGATTATAGCTTAGGGCAGTCTCAAACTTCTGATCTCAGCAGTCCTCCTGCCTCAGCCTTCCAAGTAGCTGGGACTACAGGCACCTGCCACTATGCCAAACTCATTTTTAAAATTTTTTGTAGAGATTAGGTCTCTCTATGTTACCTAGGCTGGTCTCAAACTCCTGAGCTCAGTGATCTTCCTGCCTTGGCCTCCCAAAGTGCTAGGATTACAGGCATGAGCCACTGCACCTGAACTCCTCCCTATTTCTTTTCACTATTAGCATCTTCCTTTCTTTGTTTTTGTTTCTTTCTTTTTTTGAGTTGGAGTCTCACTCTGTCGCCCATGCTGGAGTGCAGTGGCACACTCACGGTCACCACAGCCTTGACCTGCTGGGCTCAGGCGATCTTTCTGCCTCAGCCTTCCAAGTAGCTAGAACTATAGGCGTACACCACCACATCCAGCTAATTTTTTGATTTATTGTAAAGACATAGTCTCACCAAGTTGCCCAGGCTGGACTCAGGCCTGTGGGCTGAGGCAATCCTCTCACCTTGGCCTCCCAAAGTGCTGGGATTACAGGCATGAGCCTGGAGTCTCACTTTGTCTCCCAGGCTGTAGTGCAGTGGCACGCTCACAGCCTCTGAAGCCTTGACCTGCTGGGCTCAGGCAGTCCTTCTGCCCAGCCTTCCAAGTAGCTGAAACTATAGGCATGCACCATCATGCCCACCTAATTTTTTGAGTTATTGTAGAGATGAGGTCTCACCATGTTGCCCAGGCTGGTCTTGAACCCCTGGGCTCAGGCAATCCTCTCACCTCTGCCTCCCAAAGTCATAATCTCTCATTTAAACCACTATCTTGCCAATTGGTTTATAGGCGTGAGCCTATAGGCATTATAGGGATTATTGGCGTGAGCCACTGTGCCCAGCCTTGGAATTCATTTTTTTAAATTTATTTATTAGCCAGGCTC
>NW_007258821.1:151440-154359 GCF_000164805.1 Carlito syrichta
GGAGCAGCCACTGCACTCCAGTCTGGGCGACAGAGTGAGACTCCAACTAAAAAAAAAATCAATCAATCAATGAATAGAAAGTAAATTAGAGGCTGGGATTGGTGGCTCAGCCTGTAATCCAAGCACTTTGGGAGGTCGAGACGAGTAGATTGCCTGGTCCTGTGGGTTCGAGACCAGCCCGGGCAACTTAGCGAGACCTCATCTCTACAATAAATCAAAAATTTGCTGGGCGTGGTAACACACGCCTGTAGTTCTGGCTACTTGGAAGGCTGAGGTGGAAGGATTGTCAGAGCCCAGGAGGTTGCTGGGGTGGCAGTGAGTGTGCCACTGCACTCTAGCCTGGGCAACGGAGTGAGACTCCAACTCAGAAAAAAAGAAGAAAGTAAATTAGAGAGTGAGAGAGGAGATTCACCTCCCCAAGGTAGGGGAGAGGGACAAAGCTAGGAAACATGGTGGCTACAGTTTAAGGAGCCACATGACCAGACCATAGCTCAGCAAAAAAATGGCGTCCTTTCTAAACATTCGGTTTTGTTTGTTTGTTTGTTTGTTTGTTTTGAGTTGGAATCTCACTCTGTTATCAAGGCCGTGCTGGAGTACAGTGGCACGCTCATGACCATCTCAGCCTTGACCTGCTGGGCTCCAGCGATCCTTCCACCTCCAAGTGGCTGGAACTACAGGTATGTGCTACCACACCTGGCTTATTTTTTTTATTTATTGTAGATATGGAGTCTCACCAAATTTCCCAGGCTGGTCTCGAACCTTTGAGCTCAAGTAATTCTCTCGCCTCGGCCTTACAGGCTTGAGCCACTATGCCCGGCCCTTTCTAAACTTTTTCTTTTCTTTTTTTTGAGTTGGAGTCTCACTCTGTCACCCAGACTGGAGTGCAGTGGCCGCTCCCGGCCACCACAGCCTCGACCCGCTGGGCTCCGGCGATCTTTCCACCTCAGCCTTCCGAGTAGCTGGAACTACAGGCGCGCGCTACCACACCCGGCTGATTTTTTTTTTTTTTGAGTAGGATTCTTACTCTGTCATCCAGGCCGGAGGGCAGTGGCATGCTCCCGGCCACTGCAACCTCAACATGCTGGCTCAGGTGATCATTCTACCTCAGCCTTCCAAGCAGCTGGAACTACAGGCACACACCACCATGCCCAGCTAGCTTTTTGATTTACTGTAGAGATGAGGTCTCACCAAGTTGCCCAGGCTGGTCTCAAACCCATGGGCTTAGGCAATCCTTTCACCTTGGCTTGCCAAAGTGCTGGGATGCATATCTTTTTTTAGTATAATATTTCTCACATTTTTTTTTTTTTTTGAGTTGGAGTCTCACTCGGTCGCCCAGACTGGAGTGCAGCGGCCACTCCCAGCCACCGCAGCCTCGACCTGCTGGGCTCCAGCGATCTTTCTGCCTCCAACTTCCAAGTAGCCGGAATTACAGGCGTGCGCTATCACGCCTGGCTGATTTTTTGATTTATTGTAGAGATGAGGTCTCACCAAGTTGCCCAGGTGCGTCTCGAACCTGAGGGCTCAGGCGATCCACTCACCTCAGCCTCCCAAATGTACACTTTAACATGCGAGAACGCCAGGCTGAGCCACCGAGCCTGGCGTTCTCACATGTTAAAGTGTACATTTAAAAAAATTTCCCCCAGATTTAATTTTATACTTTAATGTCTTTTTTTTTCTCCCCTTGAGACCAAATTTCACTATGTTGCCCAGGCTGGAGTGCAGAGGCATGATCATAGCTCACAGTTAACTTCCTGGCCGCAAGCGATCCTACAGCCCCAGTCTCCAAAATTGCTGGGATTATAGATGTCAGCTACCATGCCCAGCCTAATCTGCATTTTCATCATCTGTTCAGAGCGGAGGCAAGGGGGACATGTCCCTTTTTTTTTACACAACAGTGTTTGAATCAGCCCTTGAACGCGGTTCACCAGGAAAGGCATGTGTGTGACTCAGGTGAGGGGCTCCCTCCAGCGGGGCCCGCCTGCGTTGCAGCTCAGGGCTGCCTGCCCAGCCATGTTCCAGCAGTGGGGGGAGAAAGCCCTTCATTCCTGAAGGCAGATGGCAAGTGCAGAACGGGGCACCACCGGTGCCCGCTGCGTGCCCTGCGTGCTGCCGGAGGCATATGCATGTTCCCGTTGAGTTCTCACAAAACTCTGATGGTTTGATCTCCAGAGCTGAGGTGACTTGTCTGGGGTCCCATGGCTAGAGAGTGGGCTGTGGCTTCAAGTTCAAGTCTGTCTGATGATAGAATCCGTGGTCTCCTGGTGTTGAGTCCTGCCCTGGGGAAGTTTACAATCTAGTCGAGCGGACATAGGTAAAGCCAAGTGATGGACAGTTTGGGTTTATGTGCACTTGAGTGTTATAAATAGTTCTAAGTACTAAGGAAGAAAGTGACAACCCTAGATGAGGGTGGGTCATCAAGACTTTCTGGAGTTAGGCTAGGCCTGGTGGCTCACACCTGTAATCCTAGCACTTTGGGAGGGCAAGGTGGGAGGATTATTTGAGTCCAACATAGCGAGACTTCATCATTAATTAATTAATGAGTTGGAGTCTCACTCTGTCACCAAGGCTGGAGTGCAGTGGCATGCTCACAGCCACCGCAGTCTCCACCTGCTGGGCTCAGACGGTCCTTCCGCCTCAGCCTTCCAAGTAACCAGAACTACAGATGTGCGCCACCATGCCCAGCTAATTTTTTGATTTATTGTAGAGATGGGGTCTTGCCAAGTGGTCCCGGGTGGTCTCTAACCCCTGGGCTCAGGCAGTCCTCTTGCCTCAGGGTCCCAACATGCTGGGATTACAGGCATGAGCCACTACGCCGGGCTGAGACCTCATCTTTAAAAACAAAAAATTGGCCGGGCTCGGTGGCTCAGTCTGTAATCCCGCGCCTTTGGGAGGCCGAGGTGAGTGGATTACCTGAGCCCG
>NW_007258821.1:154640-155310 GCF_000164805.1 Carlito syrichta
GAGTGGCCACTGCACTCCAGTCTGGGCGACAGAGTGAGACTCCCACTCAAAAAAAAAGAAGAAAGAAAGAAAAAGATTTTCTGAGCTAAGATTTATCCTGCGACAGTCAGCAGACATTCTCGCTGCTGTCCTGTCCATTGTGCTCTTCTGTCGGGAGCGCACTGTCACTGTGGCAGGCCTTGAGTAAAGGCCCCAAGCGAAGGCAAGATCTCGCTTGGTAGCTCTGCATCCTAGCCAAAGGCAGGGGATGCAGCCTGTTGCATGGAATGGCGTCTCAGATGCCCACACATCCAGGTGCACGTAGTATAACTAAAGCCTTAGCTACAAGATAACAGCAGAACAGCTCGCCTTCAGGTAGCAACAGAATTCCGCTTCAGCTCCCTCACAGACCTTGAATCCCTTCCAACTTCCTTTGTGCTTGCTTATGAAATAAACATGCTGAGCTTGTTCGTGGCCACTTCTCCTCCATCAGAGGAAAGTGTCCCCCCTGGCCCCAGCTTTTCTTTGTGTCTTTGTGTCTTTCTTAATCTCTCGCCGCTCTCTCGGGATCCTCAAGGCAGCCGCGTGGGCCCTGGCACTCTTTTAAAAAAATTTTTTTTTTTTTTTTTTTGAGTTGGAGTCTCACTCTGTCGCCCAGACTGGAGTGCAGTGGCCGCTCCCGGCCACCGCA
>NW_007258821.1:155330-159360 GCF_000164805.1 Carlito syrichta
CCCAGGCGGGTCTCGAACCCACGGGCTCAGGCAATCCACTCACCTCAGCCTCCCAAAGGCGCGGGATTACAGGCTGAGCCACCGAGCCCGGCAAGCCCTGGCACTCTTCACGATGTATCTTCCCTTTACTAAATCTCTCTTAATTCATAATTGTCTTGGTGAAACTTTTTGCCCCAGTGACTCCAGTCTACCTATCCCACCACACATGGCAGCACATAAAAAAAACAAAAGGCCAGGCTCGGTGGCTCAGCCTATAATCCCAGCACTTTGGGAGGCCGAAGCGAGTGGATTGCCTAAGTTTGCGGGTTCAAGACCAGTCCGGGCAACTCGGCAAGCCCTTGTCTCTACAATACATCAAAAATTAGCCGGGTGTGGTACTGCGCGCCTGTAGTTCTGGCTACTTGGAAGGCTGAGGCTGAAAGACTGCCGGAGCCCAGCAGGTCAAGGCTGAGGTGGCTGTGAGCTTGGCAACAGTAAGACTCCTAGTCAAAAAAATAATAATTAGCCGGGCTTGGTGGTTCAGCCTGTAATCCCGCGCCTTTGGGAGGCTGAGGTGAGTGGACTGCCTGAGCCCGCGGGTTCGAGACCCACCTGGGCAGCGAGACTTCATCTCTACAATAAATCAAAAAATCAGCCGGGCATGGTAGTGCAAGCCTGTAATTCCGGCTACTTGGAAGGCTGAGGCGGAAGGATCGCTGGAGCCCAGCAGGTCGAGGCTGTGGTGGCCGGGAGCAGCCACGGGACTCCAGTCTGGGCGACAGAGTGAGACTCCAACTCAAAAAATAATAATAATAAAATAAATACTACTACTACTACTACTAATAATAATAATAAAAATCAGTTGGGCATGGTGACACGTGCCTGCAATCCCTGCTACTGAGGAGGCTAAGGTGGGACAGATCCCTTGAGCCCAGGAGTTCAAGGTTAGAGCAAGCTATGATCATGCCACTAGACAACACAGTGACCCTTCCTCAATAAAAAATCAATCCCAGCCAGGCTCGGTGACTCAGTCTGTAATCCCGCACTTTGGGAGGCTGAGGTGAGTGGATTACCTGAGCCCACGGGTTCGAGACCCGCCTGGGCAGCGAGACCTTATCTCTACAATAAATCAAAAATTAGCCGGGCATGGTAGCACGTGCCTGTAGTTCCAGCTACCTGGAAGGCTGAGGCAGAAGGATCGCTGGAGCCCAGCAGGTTGAGGCTGTGGTGGCTGGGAGTGGCCACTGCACTCCAGTCTGGGAGACAGAGTGAGACTCCAACTCAAAAAAAAAAAATCAATCCAGACCGGGTGTGGTGGCTCACACCTGTAATCCTAGCTCTTTGGGAAGCTGAAGCAAGAGGACTGCCTGAGCCCAGGAGTTCAAGACCAGCCTGGGCAACATAGTGAGACTCTGTATTTATGGAAATGACTAGAAAGTCAAGGTCCCCCTGAGAAATGTATTCCAGGGATGGAGAAGACTGCTGACAAAGCAGGGTGGAGGCAGTGGTTGGAGGGAAGAAAAGAAAGACCTAGCCTCTTTGTGCCTTATTTGAATTCAGATAATTCAATAAACCAGTTACAACTTGAATTTGAATTGTTAGGCATTCATTCAACAAGTCTTTTTTTTTTTTTTTGAGACAGGGTATCACTCTGGCACCCAGACTGGGGTGCAGGAGCACATTCATAACTCGCCACAGCCTTGACCTCCTGGGCTCAAGAGATCCTCCTGCCTCAGACTCCCAGAGTGCTGGGATTATAGGCATGAGCCACCATGCCCGGTCAACAAGACTTTACTGAGTACTTGTTTTGAGCCAGATTTGATGTGGGTTGTGAAGATAAAAACAAGGAGTCCCTGGGCCAGGTGTGGTGGCTTATGCTTGTAATCCCAGCACTTTGGGAGGCAGGGGTGAGAGGATTGCCTGAGCCTAGGGGTTCAATCTGGGCAACTTAGTGAGACCTCGTCTCTACAATAAATCAAAAAATTAGCCAGGCGTGGTAACATGCACTTGTAGTTCCAGCTACTTGGAAGACTGAGGCGGAAGGATCACCTGAGCCCAGGTCAAGGCTGTGGTGGCTTTGAGTGTGCCACTGCACTCCAGCCTGGGCGACAGAGTGAGACTCCACCTCAAAAAAAAAAAAGAGTCCCTGCCCCGTGGACAATCAGTGAGGACCATCTACTGTCTCGGGCAACCCGGCATTTGGCTGCTGACACTGGAGACCAGATATAATGGTGGCTTAAATTAGACTCAAGTTTTATTTTTTCCTCACGTAAAAAAACTCCACAGGTAGTTGGCTCATGGCAAGCTCATTGTCATCAGGGTGCAGGCTCCTACTGTCTTTTTTTTTTTTTGAGTTGGAGTCTCACTCTGTTGCCCAGACTGGAGTGCAGTGGCCACTCCCGGCCACCGCAGCCTCGACCTGCTGGACTCCGGCGATCCTTCCGCCTCAGCCTTCCAAGTAGCTGGAACTACAGGAGCGCGCCACCATGCCCGGCTAATTTTTTGATTTATTGTAGAGATGAGGTCTCGCCAAGTTGCCCAGGCGGGTCACGAACCCGCGGGCTCAGGCAATCTACTCACCTCAGCCTCCCAAAGGCGCGGGATTAAAGGCTGAGCCACTGAGCCCGGCTTATTTTTTTAATTAAAAAAAATTTTTTTTGAGTTGGAGTCTCACTCTGTCGCCCAGTGCAGTGGCATGCTCATGGCCACCACAGCCTCCACCTGCTAGACTCAGGTGATCTCTCCACCTCAGCCTTCCAAGTAGCTGGAACCACAAGTGTGCACCACCATGCCCGGCTACTTTATTTTATGATTTATTGTAGAGACAAGGTCTTGCCAAGTTGCCCAGGCTGATCTCAAACCCTTGAGCTCAGGCAATCCTCTTGCTTCAGCCTTCCAAAGTACTAGGATTATAGGTGTGTGTCACCGGGCCCCGCTAAAAATTGTTTTTTGGTTTTTTTTTGAGTTAGAGTCTCCTCTGTCGCCCAGACTGGAGTGCAGTGGCCGCTCCTGGCCACCGCAGCCTCGACCTGCTGGGCTCCGGCGATCCTTGCGCCTCAGCCTTCCAAGTAGCTGGAACTACAGGTGCGCACTACCATGCCTGGCTGATTTTTGATTTATTGTAGAGATGAGGCATCCAGACTTCATTACCTTGACAGAAAAATAAACTGCCATCTCTGTTATTTTCAGTCTTTGTTACAAACACAAATGCAATTCCAAATGGTACTGGAAATGGAGTAATGCAAGTGACAGTATCTAAAATGTGGCCTCATTTAGGAGAAGTAGGTTGGGCCGCTGTGCCAGAGGATTTGTCCAATGCAGTTCAAGTTGCCCAGGCGGGTCTTGAACCCGCGGACTCAGGCAATCCGCTCACCTCGCCTCCCAAAGTGCGGGATTACAGGCTAAGCCACCGAGCCTGGCTGTTTCGTTTTTCTTTTTAATCAGAGTTTCACTCTTTCACCCAGGCCTAGAGTGCAGTGGCATGCTCACGGTCACCCCAGCCTCATCCCACTGAGCTCAGGTGATCCTTCTGCCTCAGCCTTCCAAGTAGCTGAAATTACAGGCGTGCGCGAACATGCCTGGCTTATTTTTTGATTTATTGTAGAGATGAGTTCTCACCAAGTTGCCCAGATGATCTCGAACCCCTGAGCTCAGGCAGTCCTCTCATCTCTGCCTCCCGAAGTGCTGGGATTATAGGCTTGGGCCACCGAGCCCAGTCATTTAAAAAATTTTTTGTAGAGACGAAGTCTCACTATGCTGCCTAGGCTCAAGCAATTTGTCTGCCATAGTCTCCAATGTGCTGGGATTATAGGCGAGAGTCACCACGTCTGGCCAGCCCAGGGTGATACAGTGTATTAACGGCTTCGGTATGGGTTAGGGAAGCAGTCGGGCTTTCCAAGCAGGCAGTCTCCAAATGAGACTCTCAGTCAACTTTTCCCTTCCTGATTTTTGGGGCTGTAAGCACAGAGCGTTGCTTATGAGAGTGTTACCTCCATTTGTTTTATGCTTACAGACTAGCTCAAGCCTGTTGTTGTTTTTTTTTTTTTTTTTT
>NW_007258821.1:159554-166880 GCF_000164805.1 Carlito syrichta
ACTACAGGCGTGCGCTGCCATGCCCGGCTAATTTTTTATTTATTGTAGAGATGAGGTCTCACCAAGTTGCCCAGGCGGGTCTCGAACCCACGGACTCAGGCAATCCACTTGCCTCGGCCTCCCAAAGCGTGAGATTACAGGCTGAGCAACCGAATTCAGCATCGAACCTGATTTCATGTGTCTCACGTAAGACTTTGCTAACAGCAGCACAAAAGTATGTCTTCACTGCTTTTTAAGGTGGGAGACAGTCCCACCAAGCGCTTTGCAGAGGCTAAGTGCACCCAGCTTTCTGCACGGGACAAATCTCTGGCACAGCGGCCCAACCTACTTCTCCTAAACGAGGCCACATTTTAGATACTGTCACTCGCATTACCCCACTTCCAGTACCAATTGGAATTGCATTTGTGTTTGTAACAGAGACTGGAAATAACAGAGATAGCAGTTTATTTTTCTCTCAAGGTAATGAAGTCTAGACGCAGGCAGCCCAAAGCTGAAATAGTGTCCCCAGGAATCCAGAAGGTTCCCAGGCTGCTTGGTTTTCTCCCTCAATTTGCTTCAAAATCAAAATCTCTGGCCAGGCGCAGTGGCTCACACCTATAATCCTAGCACTTTGGGAGGCAGAGGTGAGAGGACTGCCTAAGCCACGGGTTCGAGACCAGCCTGGGCAACTTGGCAAGACCTCATCTCTACGTGGTGGTACATGCCTGTAGTTCCAGCTATTTGGAAGACAGAGGCGGAAGGATCACATGAACCCAGCAGGTCGAGGCTGCGGTGACTGTGAGTGTGCCACTGCACTCCAGCCTGGGTGACAGAGTGAGACTCCAACTCAAAATAAAACAAAACAGGAAAACTTACCAAATCATATGCTTTAAATCTGTACAGTTTATTATATGTCAGTTGCACCTCAGTAAGTCTGTTACAAATGTTGCACATGTAGGAGAAAAGAACATGTTTCCTCCAGTTGTTGACTGTAGGGTGGTATACAAGTTCATTGGATCAAGCATTTCTTTCTTTTTTTTGTTTTTTTTTTGAGTTGGAGTCTCACTCTGTCGCCCAGACTGGAGTGCAGTGGCCGCTCCTGGCCACCGCAGCCTCGACCTGCTGGGCTCCGGCGATCCTTCCTCCTCAGCCTTCCGAGTAGCTGGAACCACAGGCACGCGCTACCACGTCCAGTTAATTTTTTGATTTATTGTGGAGATGAGGTCTCGCCACCCAGGCGGGTCTCGAACCCGCGGGCTCAGGCAATCCACTCACCTCAGCCTCCCAAAGGTGTGGAATTTCAGGCTGAGCCACCGAGCGGAGCCAAAGTCCTTTTTTTAAACAAATTTTTTTGAGACAGGGTTTCATTCTCAACCCAGGGTGGAGGCCAGTGGCTCCATCCTGGCTGACTGCAGCCTTGACCTCCTGGGCTTCAGTGATCCTTCCACCTCCTAAGCAGCTAGGACTATAGGCATGCGCCAACACACTCAGCTAATTAAAAAATTTGTTTTGTAAAGAGATCTTGATATGTTGTCCAGGCTGATTTCGAAATCCTGGGCTCAAGTAATACTCTTGCCTTGGCCTCCCAAAGTGCCAGGACTGTAGGTGTGAGCCACTGAGCCTGGCCTTTCTAAACTCCTTTAACCAAGAAGAGCTTCTGACTTTTTATTGATTTTTATGACGTCAGCACTTTGGAATATCACAGGCTAAAAGCTTTTTTTTTTGGTTGGAGTCTCACTCCATTGCCCAGGCTGGAGTGCAGTGGCATGCTCACAGCCACCGCAGCCTCGACCTGCTGGACTCAGGAGATCCTTCTGCCTCAGCCTTCCAAGTAGCTGGAATCACAGGTGCGCACCACCATGCCCGGCTAATTTTTTGATTTGTTGTAGAGACAAGGTCTCACCAAGTTATCCAGGCTGGTCTCAAACCTGTGGACTCGGGCAATCCACTTACCTCGGACTCCCAAAGTGCTGAGATTACAGGCCGAGCCACCTAGCTTGGCCGCTAAATGCTTTTAATTGCCCCTCTTCTGGGTTTCTCTAATGTCTGTCTCCTCACATGTGGGCTCAGGTTATGCATTTCTGACAGGAACAGTGCAAAAGGGATGCTGTCATTCTGTGTTGCCTCTGATGGCATACAGTTTTAATTGGTTCCTTTATTATTTTTTTGAGTTGGAGTCTCATTCTTGCTGCCCAGGCTGGAGGGCAGAGGCACGCTCATGGTCACTGCAGCCTCAACCTCCTGGGCTTGTGGTGATCCTTCTACCTCAGCCTTCCAAGTAGCTGGAACTAGATACTTGCCACCAAGCCTAGGTTTGTGTGTGTGTGTGTGTGTGTGTGTGTGTGAGAGGGAGATTTATCGTAGAGACGAGGTCTCACCAAGTTGCCCAGGCTGGTCTTGAATCCTGGTCTTGAGTCCTCTTGTCTCAGCCTCCCAAAGTGTTGGGATTACAGGTCAACCCACCGCACCCAGGCTGGTTCCATTTTTCTCCACAGTGATAAGGGAGTGGACAGGGTGCAGATAAAATACTATTGACCCTGGTTTGATCATTGCAGAAACTGGCTGATGATTCCTTGGAGGTTCATTATACTTGTCTATTTACTTTTGAATATGTTTGAAGAAATGTCTAAGAATATTGAAATATTGTTTTGTTTTTTTTTTTGAGTTGGAGTCTCACTCAGTCACTCAGTCTGGAGTGCAGTGGCCGCTCCTGGCCACCGCAGCCTCGACCTGCTGGGCTCCTGCGATCCTTCCGCCTCGGCCTTCCAAGTAGCCGGAATTACAGGTATGCACAACCACGCCCGGCTGATTTTTTGATTTATTGTAGAGATGAGGTCTTGCTGCCCAGGCAGGTCTTGAACCCACGGGCTCAGGCAATCCACTCACCTCAGCCTCCCAAAGCCACAGGATTACAGGCTGAACCACCGAGCCCGGTTTTCTTTTCTTTTTTTTTCTTTTTTGAGTCAGAGACCCACTCTGTCACCCAGGCTGGAATGCAGTGGCACACTCATGGCCACCGCAGCATCAATCTGTTGAGCTCAGGTGATCCTTCTGCCTCAGCCTTCCAAGTGGCCGGAACTATAGGCGCATGCTACCACGCCTAGCTAATTTTTAATTTTATTGTAGAGATGAGGTCTCGCCAAGTTGCCTGGGCTGTTCTCGAACCCGTGGGCTAGGCAATCCACTCACCTCAGCCTCCCAAAGTGCTGGGATTACAGGGTGAGCCACTGAGCGTGGCTCCACCGGTCTATTTTTTAATTTTTATTTTATTTCATTTTTTTTTTTTTTGAGTTGGAGTCTCATGCTGTTACCTGGGCTGGAGTGCAGTGACAAGCTCACAGTCACTGTAGCCTCGACCTGCTGGACTCCAGCAATCTTTCCGCTTCAGCCTTCCAAGTAGCTGTAACTACAGGCACATGCCACCATGTCCGGCTAATTTTTTTTTGAGTCAGAGTCTCGCTCTGTCACCCAGGCTGGAGTGTAGTGGCATGCTCATGGCCACTATAGCGTCGACCTGCTGGGCTCCAGTGATCCTTCCGCCTCAGCCTTCTAAGTAGCTGGAACTACAGGCGCGCGCTATCACACCCGGCTCATTTTGATTTATTGTAGAGATGAGGTCTCACCAAGTTGCCCAGGTGGGTCTCGAACCCACAGGCTCAGACAATCCACTCACCTCAGCCTCCCAAAGGCGTGGGATTACAGGCTGAGCCACCGAGCCCAGCTAATTTTTTTTTTTTTTTTTTGAGTTGGAGTCTCACTCTGTCGGCCAGACTGGAGTGCAGTGGCCGCTCCCGGCCACCGCAGCCTCGACCTACTGGGCTCCGGCGATCCTTCCGCCTCAGCCTTCCAAGTAGCCAGAATTACAGGCATGCGCTACCACGCCTGGCTGATTTTTTGATTTATTGTAGAAATGAGGTCTCGCTGCCCAGGCGGGTCTCGAACCCACGGGCTCAGGCAATCCACTCATCTCAGCCTCCCAAAGGCGCAGGATTACAGGCTGAGCCACCGAGCCCGGCTAATTTTTTTTTTAATTGGAGTCTCACTCTGTCACTCAGGCTGGGGTGCAGTGGCATGTTCATGGGCACCCCAGCGTCGACCTGCTGGGCTCCAGCGATCCTTCTGCTTTAGCCTTCCAAGTAGCTGGAACTATAGGAGTGTGCCACCACGCCCAGCTAATTTTTTATTTATTGTAGAGACGAGGTCTTGCCAAGTTGCCCGGGCTGGTCTTGAACCTGTGGGCTCACGCAATCTACTCGCCTCAGCCTCCCAAAGGACTGGGATTACAGGCTGAGCCACTGAGCCCGGCCTAATTTTTTGATTTATTGTAGAGATGAGGTCTCGCCAAGTTGCCCAGGCTGGTCTTGACCTGCGGGCTCAGGCAATCCTCTCACCTTGGGATCCTAAAGTGCTGGGATCATAAGCATGAGCCACCATGCCTGGCTTAATTTTAAAATTTTTTTTTGTAGAGATGGGCTTTCGATATGTTTCCCAGGCTGCTCTCAAATTCCTGAGCCCAAGCATCCTCCCACTTTGGCCTTCCAAAGTGCTGGGGTTGCAGACATGAGCCACCACACCCGACCTGAGGCATTCATAAGGCCAGCTTTCTTGGATGGGAGTGTCCAGTTTTCTTCATCTTTGTATCACCTGCAACTACCTTAGAGCCTGGTCCAGAATAGACACAAAATGATTGTGGTGTGAATGTATGTATAAAGAAAGAAAGATGGCCAGGCACAGTGGCTCACGCCTGTAATCCCAGCACTTTGGGAGGCCGAGGTGAGAGGATTGCCTGAACGCAGGTGTTCGAGACCAGCCTGGACAACTTGGTGAAACCTCATCTCTATAGTAAAAAATGAAAAAATTAGCCGGGCGTGGTGACGTGTGTCTGTAGTTCCAGCTACTTGGAAGACTAAGGTGGAAAGATCACCTGAGCCCAGCAGGTCAAGGCTACGGGGTGGCTGTCAGCGTGCCACTGCACTCCAGACTGGGCAACAGAGTGAGACTCCGACTCAAAAAAACCCAAAAAAGCAAAAAACAAATAAAAACAAAGAAAGAAGGAAAGCGGGGGTCTGGCCTTTTTTCACAGGGCCTGGAGAGTGTCTGCATTTCCACATGCTGCTCAGGTGGCAGGTCTGAGCGGGTGACACAGTTGCAGTTGCAAAGCCAAGGGGAGTTCTTTGTGGATGAGGTGACCCAGGGAGGGGGTGTGGCTTGAGGAGGGAGTGTGTGACTGAGGGGGTGTGAGGACTTCCAGTTTCCAAAGGGTGAGTCTCCTTGGATGGGAGCGTCCTGGAATGGGGAGAGGAGGCTGAGGGGACCTGAGGCTGGTCCCTGCAAGCTCAGGTGATCATGGTCTCAGTGGCCCACTTTCCCCTTAAGATGTAACAATCTGGAATATGGCCAGGTGTGGTGGCGAGCGCCCATAATCCCAGCACTTTGGGAGGTTGAGGCAGGAGGATTGCTTGGGTCCAGAAGCTTGAGACCAGCTTGGGCAACATAGCAAGGCTCCATCTTTACAAAAAATCCCAAAATTAACCAGGCATGGTAACGTGTGCCTGTAGTCTACTTGGGAGGCTGAGGCAGAAGAATCATCTGAGCCTAGGAGGTAGAAGCTGCGGTGAGCCATGATCATGCCACTGCATTCCAGCCTGAGTGACAGAGTGAGACCTCAACTGAAAAATAAATAAAAGACATAGGGAAGGTCTTCCCTTGTCACCATAATCCCACCTACCCTATAACCAGGCAGCTGCTAGAGAAATAAGAAACGTAAGTTCCAGGCAACAATGTATGCCACAAACAGCACTGGGGCCAGGATGGATGAGTTGCAGACATTGATGTGTATACACAACAATGACGGCTTGATTACTCAGGGTTTGGTCAAAATCCAATCTAGCATCCAACCATAAAAGAAAGCTTGTTAAATTGGACTTTATTAAAATTAAGAGCATCTTGGCTGGGTGTGATGGCTCATGTCTATAATCCTAGTACTTTGGGAGGTGGAGGTGAGAGAATTGCCTGAACCCAGGAGTTTGAGGCCAGCCTGGGCAACTTGGTGAGACCTCGTCTCTACAATAAATCACAAAATTAGCCGGGCATGGTGGCACACACCTGTAGTTCCAGCTACTTGGAAGGTTGAGGCAGAAGGATCACCTGAGCCCAGCAGATTGAGGCTACAGTAGCCGTGATCGTGCCACTGCACTCCAGTCTGAGTGACAGAGGCTCTGATTAAAAAAAAAATAAGAGCATCTTTAAAAATTTAAGAGTCGGCCAGGCACGCTGGCTCAAGTCTGTAATCCCAGCACTTTGGGATACCGAGGTGAGAGGACTGCCTGAGCTCAGGTATTCGAGATCAGCCCAGGCAACTTAGCAAGACCTTGTTTCTACAATAAATTAAAAAATTAGCCATGTGTGGTGACGCATTCTAGTAATTCCAGCTACTTGGAAGGCTGAGGTGGAAGGATCATCTGAGCCCAGCATGTCGAGGCTGCAGCGTCTGTGAGCATGCCACTGTACCCCAGGCTGGGTGACAGAGTGAGACTCTAACTTAAAAAAAAAAAATACAGGCACAAAAATATTTATTTTTTATTTATATTTTAAAGATGTGGGGTACAATTCAGGGTATACAAATGTTCATTATGCAGGTACCCTTGTTGAGGAAAGAAAAATGTTCCTAGTAGTTTTATTCATCATAGTAAACAACTAAATAAAACTGAAATGCCCACCAAAAGTAAAACGTACACATTTTGGTTTATTCATAAAATTAAATACTACTTGGCAATAAAAAAGA
The DNA here is from genome assembly GCF_000164805.1 of Carlito syrichta. Taxonomy (NCBI): domain Eukaryota; kingdom Metazoa; phylum Chordata; class Mammalia; order Primates; family Tarsiidae; genus Carlito; species Carlito syrichta. The sequence continues at coordinate 166,318 of NW_007258821.1, forward strand.
ACAAGCTATTGCTACAACGTGATTAGAACTCACAAACAATGCTGAAAGATGCTGGCTGCACAAAGATGACATGCTGTATAATTCTATGTATATGACGCAGGTCTAACAAGTCAGCGGTGTAAGCAGCAGCATAGTGGCAACTGGCGCCCGGGAAGGAGTAGGAAGGACCTTCGGAGAGTGAGCAAGGCACACACAGATGCACGTGCAGATTCACGGAGCAGGGCCTTCCGTGCCAGGCGCCCACTGCCTCTCCTGGTTGCGGCCATCTTCTGCCTTGTCCCACCTCGTCCATCTCTCCCACACAATTCCTGTCCTAATTCCTCATGATTTTTATATTTATGTAAGTTAGCCTGGCAGCTCACTGGCCTCTCAGTCTTTTTTTTTTTTTTTGAGTTGGAGTCTTACTCTGTTGCCCAGACTGGAGTGCAGTGGCCGCTCCCGGCCACCGCAGCCTCGACCTGCTGGGCTCCGGCCATCCTTCCACCTCAGCCTTCTGGGTAGCCGGAATTACAGGCGCGCGCTACCACGCCCGGCTGACTTTTTGATTTATTGTAGAGATGAGG
>NW_007258821.1:167043-169544 GCF_000164805.1 Carlito syrichta
CGGGCTCAGGCAATCTACTCACCTCAGCCTCTCAAAGGCGCGGGATTACAGGCTGAGCCACTGAGCCCGGCTATCAGCATTCTTTTGACGGCCTCCTATCCCACTCTGAAACACGCCAAAGACCTTCCAAATAGCATCCAAAGCCCTCATGACCTGACTTGCTCCTCCCACCTGCTTACCTCTCTGGAACACACACCCACCTGAGGACCTTGTACTTGTTCTTTCTTCCTGGAATGTTCTTGTCCCAGATGGTTGCATGGCTCACGCCCTCACCTCTTTCTGGCCTTTCCTTAATGGCCACCTTCTCAGAAAGGCTTTCACTGTCCACCCTATCTAAAACTACAGCCCTTCCACACTTCCTGTCTTACTTCCCTGATTTATTAAAAAATTTTTTGGCCGGGCTTGGTGGCTCAGCCTGTAATCCCACGCTTTGGGAGGCCAAGGTGAGCGGATTGCCTGAGCCTGTGGGTTCGAGACCCACCCGGGCAACTTGGCGAGACCCCATCTCTACAATAAATCAAAAATGAGCTGGGCGTGGTAGTGCGCACCTGTAGTTCCAGCTACTTGGAAGGCTGAGGCGAAGGATCGTCGGAGCCCAGCAGGTTGAGGCTGCAGTGGCCGGGAGCGTGCCACTGCACTCCAGTCTGAGCGACAGAGTGAAACTCCAACTCAAAAAAAAAAATTTTTTTTTTGGTTAATATACAAAAAGTATAGGGTCGGGGCTCAGCCGTAATCCCAGTGCTAATATGCTTTCCTTTTTCTTGAGTAGGAGTCTCACTCTGTTGCCCAGGCTGGAGTGTAGTGGCATGTTCACCGCCACCATGGCCTTGACCTGCTGGGCTCAGGTGATCCTTCTGCCTCAGTCTTCTGAGTACCTGGAACCACACCCGGCTGATTTTTTTATTTTTATTGTAGAGACAAGGCCTCATCATGTTGCTCAGGCTGGTTTCGCACCCCTGAGCTCAGGCAATCCTCCCACCTCAGCCTCCCTAAGTGCTGAGATTACAGGCCTGAGTCACTGTGTCTGGCCATGATTTATTTCTTAGATCATTCTTAGGTTTATAGAAAAATTAGAAAATAGAGTCAGAAAATAGAGTTCCCTAGGTTGGGCACGGTGATTCATGCCTATAATACCAGAACTTTGGGAAGGAGAGGTGAGGACTGACTGAGCCCCAGGGTTCAAGACCAGCCCGGACAACATGGCAAGACCTCGCCTTTACAATAAATAAAAAAAAATTAGCCAGGCATGGTAGCACGTGTCTGTAGTTCCGGTTACTTGGAAGGCTGAGGTGGCAGGATTGCCTGAGCCCAGCAAGTCGACACTGGGGTGGCCGTAATCGTGCCACTGCACTTCAGCCTGCGTGATGGAATGAGACTTCAACTCAAAAAAAAAAAAAAAAAAGTTGACCAGGCTTAGTGTTGCATGCCTGTATTTCTAGCTACTTGGAAGGCTGAGGCAGGATTGCCTGAGCCCAGCAGGTTGAGGCTACAGTGGCCGTGAGCATACCACTACACTCCAGCCTGGGTGACAGAGTGAGACTCTGATTAAAAGAAAAAAGAAAATACAGTTCCCATACATCCCCTTCTGTTTTCCTTATTATTTATTATTGTGGTACATTTGTTACAATTGAACCAGTATGAGTACATTATTATGTACATATTACATCAAGTTTCACTCTGTGTTGTACAGTCCATGGCTTTTTTTTTAGTCAGGTTCTCATTCTGTTGCCCAGGCTGGAGTGCAGTGGCATGATTGCAATGATTGGCTCACGGCAGCCTCAACCTTCTGGGCTCAGGTGATGCTTCCATCTCAGCATCCTGAGTAGCTGGGACTGCAGGCATGCACCACTACTCCCTGCTAAGCTCTTCGATTTTTTTCTTTTTGTAGAGACAAGGTTTTACTATGTCAACCAGGCTGGTCTTGAACTCCTGAGCTCAAGCAGTCTGCGTACCTCAGCTTCCCAAAGTCCTTGGATTACAGAAGTGAGCTACCATGCCACCCACTGGCTTTTGACAAATGTATCATGTTATGTATCCACTGTTACGGTGTCACACAGAATAGCTTCAGTGTCCTAAAAGTTCCCTGTTCTCCCTTTATTTCTCTCCTCCTTATGAACCCTTGGCAACCACTGATCTTTTTACTTTTACTGTCTCCATAGTTTTGCCTTTTCCAGAATGTTGCATGGTTGAGCCACACAATATGCAGCCTTTCTGACTGGCTTCTTTTCACTTGGTCATATGCATTGAAGATTCTGCCTTGCCTTTTTTTTTTTTTTTGAGTTGGAGTCTCACTCTGTCGCCCAGACTGGAGTGCAATGGCTGCTCCCAGTCACTGCAGCCTCGACCTGCTGGGCTCCGACGGTCCTTCCGCCTCAGCCTTTCAAGTAGCCAGAATTACAGGCACGTGCTACCATGCCCAGTTGATTTTTTTATTTATTGTAGAGATGAGGTCTTGCCAAGTTGCCCAGGCGGGTCTCGAACCCACGGGCTCAGGCAATTCA